>NW_027505630.1:0-148632 GCF_021521415.1 Bidens hawaiensis
TTGGAGTCAAGCATTCAGTTTTTATGTAATAAACTTGGTTTATTTAATTTGTTTACACCTGTTTGAATTGAGGAGGGGTATTAAAAATCAATTTAATAATAAAAACATAACGTTTCCATATCTATAATGGACAAAGGGGTATCATAAACCGAGAGCAACATTCAGATAGGTTTAGTATAGTTCGGTTACTTATGGTATGATTAGTATAATTGCTTATGGTATGAATAGTAGAATTGCAGGGCATGTAGGTTGCACCCGAACCAAAAAAAAAAAAAAATCTAATGGTTCGGCTTGACATGAACTAAATTGATTTTTTTTGTAAAAGTGGCCTGTTTTGACTTAAGCTCATTTTCACTCAAACTCGCTTAACCAAACCCGGTCAGCCGGTCTGACCCGACCCTGTTTTGACCCGTCACCTAACCCCACCCGCCCGTTTTTCCAAACTTATGTTGTGTTGGTACACGCCCCAATTAAACACACAATACCAATTTAATAGTAGTGACTGAAACAGAAAAACGAAATAAACTTAAGTTGCTATTAAAATTAATATTTATTAAAAAACACAATGAAAATTGAAACACATTAGTTGAAAAGTTGTCATTTGACCAAAAAAGTTATAAACCATTGCATTTTACCTGTCGCTACATATATGAGAGACCTAATCGTTGGTGCTGACTACCCGAGTCGAACATGTGTGTTATCTCCCACGGGCCCGTGTCTTGCTAACGCGAAAGTCATGCTGCAAATTCCTGCATTTTCCAAAAAAAATAATAATAATAAAAATCAGCAACGGTTACAACCAAAACTCATGTTCAATCAAATTCAACAAAATAACTAATTGAATTGATTGTTAATAATAAGTTGATTTCGATTTTAAACGGGTTACCTTTTAACTTGCAGCAGGATTAGATGAAGACAATTGTTAATAATAAGTTGATTTCGATTGTCAATTGTCATCATCCAGATACAAATCCGCACTTGAAATCCTAAATAATATATGCAAATCAGAAAATTTATCAAAGTGTAACATCATAATGGTTCTGCGATTAGATGAAGACAAAAGTAATACGAATTGGGGTTAAGAAATTCAGATTGAAAACTCACCATAAAATCATAATGGGTAGTTACATGGGTTTTGAAACTACTATTATGAAACCGCCAAGTTGGTTTTTAATCCTTATCAAACGGCCATCTTAGATGCCATAACTGCAATTGAAGAAGAAGTTCAAAAATGATTAGATTTGAGACGAATAAAGGAGATTGGTGAAACTTGAATTTTGAAAAATAACCTGTATAATTATATTTCATGCCTATTTGATCGATAATAGCTGGTTCTAAAGAGTTTTCAATCTGCTATAACCTTCTCCTTCCTGATTTCCTTCTTTGACAACCTAAGAACACTTTTGGCTAATCTAAAAATGCAAGATAAATCATTTGAGACTGGTAAAATATATATACTTTTCTATAATTATGTGGGAACAAAATCGCACCTTAATCTTCAAGAACCAAAATCACTGCCTTAACCTTAGTAGAGACCTGCAGTGAACGGGTAAAATCGAACATTAACAAACACACTTGTAACAATCAAGACTCCAAATAACTAATGGTGAAATCAAGCTAGCGTAAATAGTAAACCCGAGCCAGCCCGTTTAGACCCAACCAAATTCTCTAATATTCTTAACAATATTATCCATTATCTATTAATGAGAATAACTTTGCAAAATAAGTTCCAGATTTTCAGCACCATTCCTTATTACCTTTGTATATTTTTAGATAGGATTAATGGTGCATTTGAATAGCTTATTCACATTGAATGAGTTGCTGTAACAGTTTGTAACTTTGGCTATTTAAGCCTTGTAATTGATATGTAAAATTAAGCTTTTCATTCAATACAAATCTGTGTTTATATGGTATCAAGAGCTTAAACACTCAAACGAGTCTTGATCCTTGTCGTTTTTTTTTCCAATCAGAATTCCGGTTATCTCCATGGCACCACAAACAGTCATTCAGATCACCGCCTCCACCCATTTCAACATTAGCCTCACCACCGACAACTTCTCCAGTTGGCGTAAACATGTTCAATCAACACTGATTGGCATGGACCTGGTTCATTTCATCACTGGAACCAAACAGGCACCGGCGGAATTTCTCGACGCGGACAGAACCAAATCCAACCCAGATTTCTTCCCTTGGTATCGATAGGACCAAATGATCTTAGCAGCTGCTCACCCGCAATTCAACCCTTGATTGCATCTGCTGAAACATACCGACAAGCTTGGGAGCTGCTCGTAACGAGCTACGCCAACTCATCCAGGTCAAGAGTTATATCCTTGAAAACCAAACTTGCTTCTAACCCGAAAGGAAGCCGTCCGGTTGCTGAGTATCTTCGTGACATGAAGACAATTGCTGACGAACTCGCATCGGTTCAAGAACCTGTGAAGGATGAAGACCTCATGGTCCATATTCTTTGTCACTTGGGTGAAGACTTTAAACCTATTGCAACCTCTATTCGCTACCTTGGTTCAAACATCACCTTTCCAGAGTTGTTTGAGAAACTCGTTGACTATGAACGAGAACTCACTATGACAGCCGTCTCACATCAGCCCACCATGACTACTGTTAACTACACCACTCGCCAAAACCGTAACTCCAACCGACCTACCGTCGACCACCGCAACAGGAACGCTCGTTCTCAGTGGACTCCCAATTCAAATGGAGGCAATCACGAAACTCGTTTTAATGTTTATTGTCAATTTTGTCACTTTCCAGGTCATGAAGCAAAGGAGTGTAGAAAACTCGCGAGGTGTCTTCGTGACAATCATGTCCAAACAGAAGTTCCTTTGAACTCCAACAAGTCCTCACCAACCGCTAATGTTGCTACTTCCTCATACATGTTTGATACTGGCGCATCAAATCATGTTGATCCCGACCGTGCTTCTCTCCATTCCGTCTCTGACTATGGCGGACCCGAGGAGATTGTTCTTGGCAATGGTAATACTCTTACCATCACTCACATTGGTCAATCCTATCTTCCAATGTCACATGGTTCTCTTTCTCTAAAAGATGTCTTATGTGTCCCTCATTTCAAAAACAAACTTATTTCTGTTGCTAAATTATGTAAGACTAACCATGTTTCGGTGGAATTTTTCCCCACTCATTTTTTTGTCAAGGACCTTCGCACGGGGGTGCGTCTAATGCGAGGAGAGAATTACCTTGATGTATACTATGCCAATCTTCCTTCCTCGCCTCAAATAAATGCAGTTTCCACCACAACGCCTCTTGATTGGCATCACAAGCTTGGACACCCATCTATTCGGATTTTCAAAAAAATAGCCAAATGCTTAGATTTAAATTTCAACTTTCACAATTTTCATTGTAACTCATGCTCTATTAATAAAAGCCATAAAAACCCGTTCGGCTTGAATTCGTTTACCACAACCAAACCTTTGCAATTGATATATTCGGATGTTTGGGGACCGGTAGAAAAATCCATTGATGGTTTTACTTACTATGTAATTTTTGTTGATTTTCATACTAAGTTTATTTGGCTATACCCAATGAAGCATAAATCCGATGTATCCGTCTTGTTTCCCAGTTCAAAACACTTGTTGAGAAATTTTTCAAACACCATTAATATCTCTCTTTACCGACAATGGTGG
This sequence comes from Bidens hawaiensis, assembly GCF_021521415.1. Lineage (NCBI taxonomy): Eukaryota > Viridiplantae > Streptophyta > Magnoliopsida > Asterales > Asteraceae > Bidens > Bidens hawaiensis. The sequence continues at coordinate 3,660 of NW_027505630.1, forward strand.
TGAATACATTGGTCTCACCAAGTATCTCCAATCCCAAGGAATCTCTCACTTCACCACGCCACCTCATACTCCGGAACAAAATGGTGTTGTCGAACATCGTCATCGACACATTGTAGAAACCGGATTATCTCTCCTTCACCATGCGCGGCTTCCTCTTTCGTTTTGGACACATGCTTTCCAAACCGCGGTATATCTAATAAATCGGTTACCCACTCCCATCATTGATTTCAACACTCCTTACACTCTTCTCTTTCAAAAACAACCAACCTACACTAAACTCAAGCCATTTGGGTGTCTATGCTACCCGTGGCTTCACCCGCATGGAAAGTCCAAGCTTCACCCGCGCTCCGAGCAATGCATTTTCTTGGGTTATTCACCTTCTAAATCCGCCTATAAATGTTATGCTCCTACAACTCGTCGCCTTTATCACTCACGCCATGTTGAGTTTATAGAAAATCAATTCCCTTTTCAAACTCCACAAGGCGCTTCTTCTCATCTTCCTACAGTGGATTCCTTCTTCGGAATACCTACCGTAACAAATGCTCCAAACACACAAAATTCTTTACCCCACCCATCAGCCCAAGAGCCTACTTCTCCCAACAGCCCACTTCATTCAGCAGCCCAACACTCCACTTCTGGCCCCGAACCTGAGCCTAATAGCTCACACCCTCAATCATCCTCAACCCCAACTCCTTCTACACCAACCTCACTGTCCAACAACCCACCCTCACCTGAGTCACATCAATCAACCTCTCCCACCTCTGCATCGAATTCATCATCCACTTCCAACTTCTCCTCACCAAATGTGTCCGCTACCTTGCCTACACAATCTCGTCGTAAAAGCAAACCGAACCCAAAATATTTCAACCCCAACCTTGTCAACACCACTACACTTCACCCGATTCCACCATCTGTCGAACCCACCACTCACAACCAAGCCTTAAAAGATCCCGAGTGGCGTAAAGCTATGGATTGTGAATTCAATGCACTCCTAAAAAACGCCACGTGGGAACTCGTTCCTCCCTTGCATCACAAACCGATTGGATGCAAGTGGATCTTTCGCATCAAACGTCGTCCGGATGGCTCCATAGACAAATACAAGGCACGTCTTGTTGCAAAAGGTTTCCTCCAAGAGCATGGCAAAGATTATTTGAAACCTTTAGTCTGGTCACAAAACCCGTTACTATTCGTACGTTCCTTAGCATTGCCTTATCTCAAAATTGGTCTCTTCACCAACTAGACGTAAACAATGCTTTTTTACATGGTACTCTAGATGAGGATGTTTACATGTCCCAACCACCCGGATATGTTCATCCAGAATTTCCTAATCACGTTTGTCGTCTTCGTAAGTCTCTTTACGAACTCAAACAAGCACCTCGTGCTTGGTATTTGGAACTCACTGAGTTCCTTTTACATCTTGGTTTCACAAAATCTCTTGTTGATCCCTCGTTGTTCATTTACAATCACGGGGCACCGTATGCTAATTTCTAGTTTATGTTGACGACATTGTCATCACCGGCAACACCGATTTCTTTGTTCAGCACGTCATCTGCTCCTTATCCGACAAGTTCTCTATTAAGGACCTTGGCATGCTACATCATTTTCTTGGGATTGAGGTCATCTCTACTGTTAATGGTCTTTTCCTATCTCAACATGCTCACATTCAAAACCTGCTTACAAAGTTCCACATGGATGGTGCTAAGACCGTTGCTACACCACTTAGCTCCACTGAAACACTTGCTCTTGTTGACGGGTCATCCAAAATTGATCCTACACCATACCGACAACTTGTTGGTTCCCTCCAATACCTCGCCTTTACACGACCTGATGTGTCATTTGCCGTAAACCAACTCTCTCAATACATGCATGCTCCTACTGAACGACATTGGCAAGACCTAAAACGGGTCTTGCGGTATCTCAAGGGGGCCATCCACCATGGTCTATTCCTCAACCTTTGTTCTCGGCTTGATCTTCAAGCATTCACCGACTCGGATTGGGGTGGTACTTCGGATGGGGGCCGCTCCACCACCGCTTACATACTCTATCTCGTCTCCAATATCATCTCGTGGCGTTCCACACGTCAAAAATCTGTCTCTCGTTCTTCCACAGAAGCCGAGTACAAAGCATTAGCAAACGGTGCAGCCGAACTCGCGTGGGTTCAAAACCTACTGTTGGAACTTGGTTTCTCGAAGTCAACCTCACCTACACTTTTTTGCGACAATGCGGGAGCAACTTATTATGTGCAAATCCGGTATATCACTCACGCATGAAGCATGTGGCGTTAGACTATCATTTTGTTCAAGAAAAAATTGCAAATGGCTCACTACGTGTTCAACACATTCATTCTGAAGACCAACTGGCTGATGTACTCACGAAACCGCTAAACCGCGGACCATTTCTTCGTCTACGGTCCAAGATTGGAGTATCCGATGGCTCCTCCATCTTGCGGGGGCATATTAATGAGAATAACATTGCAAAATAAGTTCCAGATTTTCAGCACCATTCCTTATTACCTTTGTATATTTTTAGATAGGATTAATGGTGCATTTGAATAGCTTATTTTTTGCCTAAAGATCCTCATTCACATTGAATGAGTTGCTGTAACAGTTTGTAACTTTGGCTATTTAAGCCTTGTAATTGATATGTAAAATTAAGCTTTTCATTCAATACAAATCTGTGTTTATATTATCACACGTAACACGTTTTTTTTTACATACTTTGTATTATTTATTACTATTAAGTATTAGCTAAGAACTTGCTTTGAGTGCCGACCAACAAACCGGTTGTTTTAACACAATCTTTTTTACCCGTTTAACATAGTGGAAGCAAAAGTAAACAAACATTTAATGTTTACACTAGAATATAGAATATGTATATACCATCAGCAACCCTTTGTAGATTGCACTAACTTGACTAAGTGGATGTAGCCTTGGATATCATATAGACTCCATGATGGGGGGAGCAAGCAGCAAGTCGTTCATTCGAGCAATCTGATGGTGAATTCTCTGCAAACATAGAATTAAATAACAGTCAGAAACATAAAGTTCTCCGATAGATGCTTTATCAAAGTAACATTTGGTGTGTAGTACATAATAGATTAGTTTAAAAACCAAAAAATCAAACCTCATATTTCTCATTCTTTCCCGTAACCAGAGCTGGAACCTCAAGTAACAGCAGCACCGTCGATCCAATCAGAGGAAAAATAATTGACTGAAAAGGAAAAAAACCACCACTTCACTAGAACCGCCCGACAAATGTCTCGGGCGCATATCGAGGATGAATAATTCCTGTGTTGTAAAAACTGATTGATTGGGGAAGTTTTATGGGTGAGGAGGAGAGAGATGCTTGAATCACGGGGAGAGTAGGGATGGATGGGGAATAAACTGCCAGCAACTGCATATTAATATCAATTGCATATTAATAACAATGGTCAGGATTATATTTTCTATGGCTCAGATTGAAGTTCACCCTTCTCTGGCCGTATAATATATAATTATGGTACCAAAACTGTTGTGAAAACTGTGATTTGTTTATTCATTGTTCAAGGATATAAATACAAAAAAAGGATACTAGTTCAAATCAAATACTATTCAAAACAAGATATGAAATATAAATAGCGGATTAAGAGATAATATATACCTAATTTGGACACGCCTAAAATCATGTCATGTTCGCATATTGTTTCAAGGCAACATCTTTAACATCGATTTGTAAATTTGAGTATTACTTTATGACTTTGAAAAAGTTTATAAATAACCAAAGTATTGAATTATATTAGCTTGTGTTTGAACCAAAAACAACTGGACTCACTTTTTGTCAAAGAATGGAAATCTGAATAAACTTTTATTGATTGTATTATGTCTACAGGGAAGAAAAACTAACTCTTAAATATTTAAAACTCTTGTTCTTTTACAAAGAAAAATAAAAATAAAAAGAAAAAGAAATCCTTGATTTTAGCACTCCAACGGTCCAAAGTTGACTTGTGATCTTTGCATATTTAGAGTCACTAAATAGGTAGAGGATGTGAATAATGATCTCTAACATGTTTGTTTTATTATTTTTCTAACACTCCCCCTCAACTTGAGTAGTGGGGTCTCCGATGCTTAACTTGCCAAGACACCCGCTGAATATTCTTCCATTGACACCTTGGTTAATATATCTGCTAGTTGGTCTTTTGATCGGACGAAAGGTAGTTCTATAATTCATGCTTCAAGTTTTTCTTTGATGATGTTCCTATCAACCTCAATATGCTTTGTTCGATCGTGTTGAACCGGATTTTTTGAGATTTGGATTGCAGCTTTGTTGTCGCACATAATCCTACTAGCTTCAGTTTGGGGAAAGCCAATTTCAGTCATAAGTTTACGTATCCACAAAACTTCTGCATGCCCCGTGCAATCCTTCTCTGCTTCGTCACTAGATAGTGCTACTACTTTCTGTTTTTTGTTTCTCCATGTAACTAGATTTCCACCAACTTGTGTGAAGTATCCCGATGTTGATCTTCCATCGTCTTTGTCCCTGCCCAATCTGCGTTAGTGTATAGTTGGATCTTTAGGTGTTTGTTTGGTTGAAAGAGAACCCCATGACCTATTGTTCCTTTGAGATATCTAATAATTCTCCATACTACTTCCATGTGGGTGACTTGGGGTTGGTGCATAAATTTACTAACTACCCCTACAGCATATGCAATGTCTGGTCGAGTGTGTGAGAGATATATCAATTTTCCTACCAAGCGTTGGTATCTTCCTTTGTTTACCGGTTCTCCTCCTTCTTCCATATGGAGTTTATGATTAACAATGATTGGTGTGTCAGCCGGCTTGCAGTCGATCATTCCTGTCTCAGCTAAGAGGTCGAGGATATATTTTTTCTGGCATATAAAGATACCCCTTATTGACCTTAGTACTTCAATTCCAAGAAAGTATTTTAGTCTTCCTAGGTCCTTCATTTCAAATTCTAAAAATAGGCTCGCCTTCAATTTCTTCATTTCTTCTTCATCGTTCCCTGCAATAATCATGTCATTAACATATATGATTAAACAAGTTACAAGGTTACCTCTGTTTTTCAGGAAGAGTGTGTGATCGGAATTGCTTTGTCGAAAGCCATATCCCTTCATTGCTAAAGTGAATCTGCCGAACCAAGCTCTTGGAGATTGTTTAAGCCCGTAAATAGTTCTTTTTAGACGACATACTTCCTTTGCTTTAAAATTTTCTGTGAACCCTGGTGGAGCTTCCATATAGACTTCTTTTAATTCTCCATGAAGGAATGCATTCTTAACATCAAATTGATGAAAAGGCCATCCTTTATTGGCAGCGATCGAAAATAGGACCCTGATAGTGTCAATTTTGGCTACCGGAGAAAAAGTTTCTTGGTAGTCAATTCCATACGTTTGGGTATTGCCTTTAGCCACCAGTCGTGCTTTGTATCTCTCAATGGTTCCATCTGGTTTGTGTTTAATAGTGAAGACCCATCGACATCCTACTGGTTTCTTCCCTAGTGGACGGTTACATGTTTCCCATGTATCATTTCTTATCAATGCCTTCATCTCTGTCTCCATTGCATCCTTCCAGTTCTTTGATTTTAAGGCTTGCTCTACAGAGTTTGGAATTTGTTCAACATATAAGGAAGCGTTAAAAGCTTTGGCTTCTTTAGATAGATTTGCTTCGGCTATGTTTGCCATAGAATATCTGGAGGATTTGGATTGTTTCTCTGGGGAATATCTTTTCAAAGGTATTCTTCTGTTGACTCTTGGTGGGAGGACATATTTTTCACCAATTTCTTCTTCTCTTGTTTTTTCTTGTATAGATTTTTGTTCCTCCTACACCGTTTCCTGCACTATTTGTTCTTTTTCTACTTCATGAATGTTAGATATATCAATATTTGCTTGTTCGTTCTGCACGGTTTCCTGCACTATTTGTTCTTCTTCTATTTCATGAATATCAGATACATCAATATTATCATGAGTTATATTTTCAGGTATTTGAGAATTACTTACACCGAAAGTAAGTTTGGGAGCATTTGGGTCTGGAACACTGATTGAAGGCTCACTTGATTGATGTGAGGTATGTGACTCATCTGGGGTACCATGATTAATTTCTTCAGATGATGAGGCCCACTTTGGAACCTATTGTAACCAACTCAGGGTGTCATGCTCTCTCTCCCTCTCACCACTGTGTTGGGAGGTATAAAAGAGCTCTGTTTCAAGAAAGTCACAGTTCATAGTAGTGTATATATGACGTTTTGTTGGGCTATAGCATCGATACCCCATTTGGTTGACCCCATAGCCTATAAAAACACATTTTTCAGCACATGGGTCAAGTTTGCTTCGATTTATTTTGGGTATGTGAACAAAAACCGAACACCCGAATATTTTTGGTTGAAGTGTAAGTGGTGGTGATAATTTGGTGAATTCTGAAAGGGCTTGAAGAGGGGTTTCTAGGTCAAGGGCCTTTGTTGGAAGTCTGTTGATAAGATACGTAGCGGTAGCAAGAGCTTCGGCCAGAAAGATTTTGGAACTTGGGACTCGATCAGAAGAGCCCGGGTTATTTCTAGTAAAATACGGTTTTTTCGCTCGACGGTGCCGTTTTGTTCGGGAGTATGGGAGCAAGATGTTTGGTGGATAATTCCTTTTGTTTGGCAAAATTGTTTCATAAAATCGTTTACGAATTCTCCCTCATTATCAGACCGAAGAACTTGGATATTCGTTTTAAATTGGGTTTGTTTCATGCTATAAAACATAGTAAATTTATCAAAAACTTCAGATTTTTGTTTTAAAAAATAAATCCATGTCATACGAGTGCAATCATCAACGAATAGAACAAAGTAACGAAAATTTTGTCCTCCATAATTTTTGCTAGACCCCATACGTCAGAATGGATAAGTGAAAACGAGGAATTGACTCTTGTGTTGGTCGGTTTAAAAGTGTGTCTATGACTTTTGGCTAAGGTACAAGTTTCACAATTTAATTTGTCATTAATAGGAAAAAGTTTTGGAAATAAAATATTCAAATAACCAACGGATATCCTAATCTTCAGTGCCATAATCAAGCTTCTCTATTTATTGTTCCATGGGCTAACATCACAGTACCATGATGAGTCACTTCTTCCACATAGTACAATCCATGGTGTTCAGTACCACGCCCAATAATCGCTCCCGTCCTGATATCTTGTAAGATACAGAAGGTCGGGTGCATTAAAACTGTGCAATTTAATTCCTTTGTCACATGACTAATGGATAATAATTTATGTGACATGGAAGGAACGTAAAGGCAATTTGAAAGTTTTAATGTGGCCAATATTTCAATAGTTCCTCCTCCTTTTACCGGAACCACCCCCCATTAGCGGTTTTAATATGATTAATTTTCGGTTTAGATTTTGAAATTATGTCGGAGGGATTGAAAGTCATGGTGTCAGTAGCACCGCAATCAAATATCCACGATTTACTAATTTTTGTACATGTTTCGGCCATATTGATTTCCCCCGTAATTTTATTTTTGCTATTTTTGTCAAAAACAGAATCCTCGGGGGCTTTAGTGTTACTAGTTTTAAAATTATGGCATGTGTCTAAAATATTGGATATTTTAGAGGGGGTTTAGAACTAATAAGTTCTTCAGGGGGGACTTCTAACAATTGCAAAATTATAGGGTCTATAAAATTATAACTACAAATAAGGGGGTTTGAGATGGGTTTCTCTAACCCGTTACCTGAGAGAGCGGCACAATCATGCTGTTGATTTAGGGCTCCATCTCCGGCTGATGATACCATTCCTCCGAATCCTCTAGTATCACTTTGGTAATCTCTTATTTCTAGAGTTCCGACTGTGGCGGCGCTTATTTCCAGATTTTCGGTAGCGACGGCGCTTATTTCCAGGCCGGCTGGGGCTTTTGCCCCTCCTCGGTTTCTTTTTCTAGTGTCCGTCTGCGTCTTCGTCTTCACGTTGTTGATCGTGTCGGTGGGCTCCACCTCCAACGTGATTGTTTTGCCCTTTAGGGTTTGGTTTTGGGGTTTGATGTTGACTGTTTTGGTATTCTAATGTGAGTTTATCGCTGCCATTTTTCTCGATCATGGTGTTTTGATTTTGACAGGGTAGGATGGATTTTGATGTTGGCTGAGATTGTTTTGTCATGAGGTTTTGATTTTGACAGGGCTGGATGGATTTGAGAAAGAGGTAGACTAACGTTTTTGAGCAGGTTGATCCTAAGACCGTACAATGTCAAAGAATGGAAATCTGAATAAACTTTTATCAATTGTATTATATCTACAGAGAAGAAAAACTAACTCTTAAATACTTAAAACTCTTGTTCTTTTACAAAGGAAAATAGAAATAAAAAGAAAAAGAAATACTTGATTTTAGCACTCTAACGGTCCAAAGTTGACTTGTGATCTTTGCATATTTAGAGTCACTAAATAGGTAGAGGATGTGAATAATGATCTCTAACATGTTTGTTTTATTATTTTTCTAACACTTTTTGTTCAGCAACGAAGAATATTAACTCAAAGCACAAAACATTATAAATAAAGTTTTAAGTTCAATTAACTTAATAGTCACCACAGTACTTTACAATTCTTCAATTCCTGAGAACAAACGCTAACGCCTTTTTTCAATGTTGCCTGTCTTCTCTCCCTGTTGTTCCAAAGTTCCCGCACAGGATATCTGCCAATCTTTATGGCATACTTTGCTTCCTCTTTATTAGAGCAACGTCTCTTAACAGCATCAACAAACGCCTTTTCATCAAGCTCTCCCATTATCTTGACACCAATATCCGAGCGACCAACAACAGTATAGCCCCCCACGCCCTGTTTTCCAAAGTTCATACAGACAGGTTTGAAAAGGTATATTCAAAGGCATACATTTTAATATTTGATCAATCTACATGAATAAAATGATTCGAGGAGGCATTGATAAATTTGGAAAACATAACTAATTATGTAAAAAAAGATTGGGAAGGATATAAACTAACACAAATTAGCATTTTAAAAGCTTCCACTAATTTTTGCTTGATTAAGCTCTTCCAAACGCTCAAGTTCCTCTTCCTTTTGCTTGGAATATATTTTAGTGATTCCAAATTATTTTTTTGTTTGAAGATGTTCATCAGTCACGTGTTTCATCACTTTAAAGGCTTCCTTTAGTTGCATTATCTCTAGCTCCAATGGTTACATTTTCTGATGAAGTTTTTTATTTTCTCTCTGCAATGTTTTTAATAAATGTTAAATACAAGATTAATGAAAAAAACACATGATTTATCAGAAAAGTTGATTAATAAACCTTTTGTTCCTCCGCAAACTTCAACATTCTTTCATCTGACTTTTTCAGTTCCTCGGCAAGCTTCATCATGATCATCATAATGGTACATGTAACTATGTAAGGAAGAGAGTATCGCAGCTGATGTAAGGCTAAGGGTAATGGGGCTTGGTTGAGCCCTAAGTGATCCAATTAAAACCCGACACGTAGGCGTTGACGTGGCACAAGATTAAGCCCCTCAACCAAGCGCCGCAGGGTGTAGTGGTCCAGGTGATCTGGGGCTTGATTGGATTTTTTTTAACACAAAAATACAAAATAAAAATAAAAACCTCTCTCTTCCTCCTCCCTCTCCAAACCACCACCACCGTCCACCCCTTCTTTCTCCCTCTCCTAACCACCACCACCGTCCACCCCTATCTCTTCCTCCGGCCAGAAACCACCACTTACCTTCACAACCCAAAAACCACCACCATACCTTCTCACAAGTTCCGACCAGTCGATCGGAACCGACGGCCACCAAACACGGCACCGCACAGCCACCTGGATCTATCTCTCTCCAAACAACAGCTTTCTATCTCTCTCTCTCTCTCCAACGGCTCTTTTTATCCAACCACCCCCGGGGTCCGGCTCGCCCCTCCCTTCGCGCCCCCCCGCTCGCATGAGGGGTGGTAATGATGTGCGCGAGCCACGTTTGCAGCCACCTGGATCACCCCCCTCCTTCGCGCCCCATTACCCATAGTCTAACATATGATCATAACTTAGTGTGCGTTATTTTCAATTCAACATTTTTGTGATTACAAGATTAAACAATCTAAAATCTACGGCTTCCAAAATTTTATAACAATCCTTAATCTAATAAACAAAACAATGATTGTGCTAAGTGGTGGCATTTATTTAGATCATCTTTATACCACTTAGCGCCATTTGTTGTTGAAAGACTATAACTCATTTTCAATTAAAAAAATTAAATTTCTAGATGGTATAACTCATTTTCAATTAAAAAAATTAAATTTCTTGATGGTATAATTGAATAATTATATAAATATTAATTTGTAAGGTCGGTGGCACTCCCAGTTTGCTACTATGCTACTCGACAGTTTCTGAAGCCTGCGGTACAACTTCTTGCAACGTTAGTGTTGACGGCTTTTGATTGTGTGTTTTGGGTGGTGCTCCGCTTTTCCAAGAAGCTTTTACTTATGGTTTCAATCCACCGTCACCATCATATTTGATTCATGCATCTTGGTTTTCTACCTATAGTCGTCATCATTGTCGATTGTTACCAAGTTCGATTTACGAACCGTAGGCGGCGTTCGTGCGGTGGCCGCGGTGCTCCGGTGTTGGAAGTCAAAACTGTCAAATCTAGGGTTTATGATGTCGGTTGCCATCTCCCTCGCCGCCGGCCGGATTCGATCTGTGAACCCTTGGCGACGATTGTGTAGTGGTGGTAGTGCTCCTTACTATACCTTTTCAAGATTTTTTCTTTCTTTTCTGGTTTTCTCATCATAATCTTTGATTTATACCTCTTGGTTTTCCACCGATTGCCGCTGTCATCGCCGATTGTTGTCGGGTTCGATTTACGAACCACTGGCGGTGATCGTGTGGTGATGGCAGTGCTCTGGTGTTGGAAAGTAATGGCTGTTAAATATAGGGTTTATGATGCCGGTTGCCCAATTGTTTCCGGATTCGATTTACGAACCCTATGTGATGATTATATGGTGGTGGCAGTGCTCTGGTGTGGGCAACTGATTGCTGCTAAATCTACAGTTCTGATACAGATTGTTACCGGTTTCGATCTACGAAACTTACGCGACGGAACTTAAGGCTTTGATGAATACATGTTACCATGACTAAAAATCGGGTTTAAACTTGGCTTTGCATATACGTAGGATGGAAACTGGGTAATCCATTTGCAACCTATCTTGCAGCCATGTTTTTGTAACCGTGTTTTCATGATTGTTAAACGTATCTGAGCCTTAAATCGTATTATAGTATCTATTAATTTATCAAGATTATTTCATTTCACAGGTTGTTACTCTCTAATTCTTTTGCTTTATTATGTATTCTTGAAGTTTTTTTTTGATGCATAATTTTGTTCTCAAAACATTAGCTGTAGGTATGGATGATGATGAAAAATTGGTTAATCAAAAGGCCCAAAATGGAAGGCTTATAAAGATTTTAACAGGCTAAGGACGTTCCTCTCAAATAATGGTCGGTTTCTCTACTGTTTGATTTGCTATTTTTAGTTGCTATACATGATTGATTATGCTTATAATATGGTGCTTGATTTGCTTAAGTGAATCTTCCAAGCACTCTAGGGGACTTGAAATATTATGTAGGACTTGAAAGAACTTTACGCTTATGAATTTTAATGAATTAACAACCGAAATAAGCGTAAAGTAAGCAAAGCAATTCACATGCTATTAAATTTCTTGTACCACTTAATTTGTTTACTTTACACTTATGAAAATTTCTGTCTATTTTTTTTCTCATCGTGAAAATGATATTAGTTGAAATGTAAGGGCTGCAATGGATTTAGGCATTTGGCTAATCAATTATGCATCAAATGGGCTGCAATGAATTTATGCTTTTTGTTCATCAATTTTGCATCAATACTCAATAGGCTTCAATGACTCTAGGCATATTTTAGATAAGAAATATGTAGATGTCCTTTATGTAAAACCATGTATGTAATTGTTACGACTAACATTGCTTATTTTCAACTACATTCTGTATCATTTACCGCTAACAAACAAAAGCAATAACTCGTATTTACTTGCCCGCGCCGCGAAGCGGGGGTACACCCACTAGTTGTCATTAAAACAAAACAAAATTTCTTCTTGCAAGAAATATCTTTTGAATTAATTTTGATAAATTAGTGGAAGAAATCGACTCAATAATACTAAAGTTTTTCATGTGTTCATTAATTTTTTTTTCCGATCGGTGACGTTAAGTTATCTCACTGTACAAACACGTTGCGCCCCGCCACCCCACTCAGACCAACTATGTTGACATGATCGGGATCCACGTTGGCATCTGAGTTTGGCTTGGTGATCCCGATAAAACCCAGTTGGCTCACCCCGCTCGAAGGCAAGACAAGTTTTAATGCTCTGGTAAAATCCGGTCGGAATCATGATTCGAACCCGGGACATCCGGGTCATCTATCATGTTCCTGGCTATTGGGACAAGGCCCGCTGGTTGTTTCATTAAAGTTAGATAATTTTTTTTCTAACTTAATTTAATTTTTATTAGTTGTGCAATTAATTTTTATTTTCTAAAACTGTTATTTTTTATTATTATCAAATGAAACATATATGAACCCAAGTTTAGTAGTTATTTAAAAAAAATTGAAGCATTTAATATATAAATCATATTTACTATTTAGTTTTATATTTATTAGGATGTAATCATAAAGAAAAAAAATTGCTCAAATTCCATCAAAACGAAAAAATTGTTAAGGTACTTCAAAATATATTATCGTAAATACATATAAACGCAATCTTTAAAAGCTATCTGGTTGTTCTCCACATTTTTTTAAGCATGAAGGGTTCTCATGTATTTAAATGACTTACAATATCTCATTAAATTAAAAATTAATCTCACCAAATATTTGATATAAAAATCATATAAAATAAGAATATAATAAAAATTAATATCTAGTTTTATATAGAAAAAAATACATATAGAAAATGTTTGAGTTGAAAATTTTAAAAAAAATATTCATGTTGAATCAATCTAATAAGGAACACATCAAAATAAGGGATAAAATTCATAATTATGGTTTTTTGTATCTTCCAATTGGTTCAGATTCTTTAACCATATACTAAGTGAATCTTTTATTTTGGAATAAAGTCCATATTTTCAAGAAAAACTAAGTATATTACGTCACGTGTCGATTATTCACACCACCTAATTAATGAATTGGGGTGAAAGATTGGTATTTCCGCAACTAAAAGATAGATTTAGACAAAGAAATGATGTGACAATGAACATGTGGATGAGAGAGAGAGAGAGAGAGAGAGAGATTGTTAGACTGTGTGTTGTTGCTGAAGCTGAGCTTCGAATTCATCCAATAATATTGTTCCATGCAGTGCTGACTGGATGCTCGCAAAAGCCATTGTTACTTCTGAGTCTGTTGTGGTCCAGGCGAACAGTGGCTTCAGCGAATTATCTGATTTTTTTTAATATAACATAATAATATAACTAAAAACTAATTTATATAATAAAAAAACATTAAACATCCTATTAACATAAAAATAACTAAATAATTTTTAACATCCTAAAAATATTAAAAAATTTACAAATTTAAGAATAAAAATACAAATTTATTCCCGATCTCCTTCGCCTCCTGCTCTTTAACTTCGTTCTTGATCTGCTTTGATTTACTCAAGAACAAGTGCTTGTTCTTGTTTGAATACCTCTCGGCACATGGGGTCGAGGTTGCTAAAGTCCTTCGTAAGAAAGTCTAACTTCCTAAACCCTTTCTTTTGAAACTTTCGCCCTGGCCGCCACCTCGATGCCATTCGATATTTTGTGTACGCCTTTGACAAATTCCCGGATCGACCATGGTACTTGTGGTTAATCTTTTTCCCCGACCCCTTCCGGGTGGTTGGCGTAGGACTTGTGGTTGATCTTCTTGCCCGGACACGCTCAGGTCGATCCCTACATGAGCATCTGAGCTACTAGATGAGACATATGCACCAGACGAAGTAGTTTTCGTACGCTTTGGCATTGAGCCACCATCAATGTCCGATGTAATAAACTTGACCATTTCGAGCACGACTTGTGTATTTTCCACAAGTCATTATCGTCCCACGTTTTTACCGTTCCGTACTTGTTGAACACTTTGGTTTTCCATTCGTCGCATGTGAACTTGTAAACTTGAAGATCGCTCCTACTCGGTCGCATTCGACTAATTTTTCTGTTATGTATATTTGTAAAAAGTTCGAAAAATTTACAAGTTTCGTACCATCTTCCCGATATCATATCGTCGGCACGATCCGTACTTCCCACCATCTTATAGAACAACTCTTTCACTTTTTTGCCCAAAATATATGGTGCTTTTGATAGTCTGCTAAAATTAAATAAAGATAAGTTAATTCATTCCAAATTATATTATTTTCTAGTTGTATTTGATCTCCATATAATGTTGGGAAGGTTGATTCATCAAAATGACAATCACCAAAACGAGCCGTAAATAAATCGCCGTTGATGGCTCTAAATACTTAATGATAAATGGTGATTTATACCCAACATATACTCCTAGCCTCCTTTGAGGTCCCATATTTGTACGTTATGGTGGAGCGATTGGAACATATACGGCACAACCAAAAATCAGGAATTATTTGATTCCTGACCAAAAACCAATTTTAATGAGGATGAAGTTTGATAACTAGTTGGTCTGATGCGAATTAGTGTTACTACTTGTAAAATCGCATGCCCCCAATTTTGATTTCATAATAATCGATCTTGCAACCATTTAAAGTCACTTGATAAGCGATTCGGCAAGCCCATTTTGCGTATGTAAATGAGGTACAAGGTGCTACTCTTATCCTAATAGACGTGGAATAATCGTTAAATAATTGGGATGTAAATTCACAAGCATTATCTTATCGAATTTTCTTAATGGGGTGATCTGGGAAATGTGCTCTTAGCCTATCAATTGGGTAAGTAGTCGTAAAAATGCCATATCACGGCTTGATAATAAGCACACATGTGACCATCTTGTTGATGCATCAATTAGCAGCATAAAATATCTAAATGGTCCACTAGGAGGGTGTATAGGCCCACATATATCCCCGTGTATTCTTTCCAAGAAAGTAAGGATTCACTCCCCACCTTAATAGTTGATGGCGAGTAATTAACTTCCTTTTTGAGCATGTAATGACCGTCGTTTGAGTCAATCAAAAATCTAATTATTCTAAATAGTTAGAGCAAGTAAGGTATCGTATCACAAGGAGTATGTGGTCAATGCAATTCGTGTACAGATTTAATATTATGAAGTAACTAGTGTTTAGTGCTTATCACACAAGCAATTTAAGTAAATTTAAAGAACTAAGCAACGAACAAGTAAACGATTTGTAAGCAATTAACAAAGCAAATCACACCCGGGAATTCAAGTAAACAACCAACAGTTATCTCATGCAACCTAACAGATTAATTATTAACGATTAACTAAAAACTGATCAGTCAAACAAAACCTTAGACACCAACAATTACTTTACACACGACACTGGTTATCAAACAGTCCTTGCCAGTGTGACTCAGTTAAGGGCAATTGTATGTTTTATCGTATTCAATCTAACCAAACAGTTATATGAGTAATTATTTAGCAACTGGTAACAGATCGTTCAGACCAACGTAAACCTAAATCGACCGAACACACAGAAATACCAAAAATCAATAATCATATATCAATCATCAATAATTATACACAAGTGTTCTTAATCACATGAGAAAAACTGTAAAGATTACAAACTATACATCCCGGGTGCGATTCTAGGAGATTAGCCGAGCCTTGACATCATCAAATCTTCGATATGGATGATATGGATCATGCGGAAGGTCTTGGCACAAGCTATGGTGGTGGAAATCGCCTCTTGGAGCTGCTGGAATCGCCTTCTCTTCGTCAAAACAGAGTTAAGGTTGTTTATGATGAAAAATATCATTTAAACCTAATTTTCCCGTCTGCACCCTCCATCGCGGTACGCGATGGGGTCTCTTCACTGGCAATCGTCAAACGTCACTTAATCACCCATCGCGGTACGCGATGGGTCCTCAGCAAGCCCATCGCGTACCGCGATGGGTCTCGTTACCAGCGATCTTCAATAATAATCATCGTTTTGCGTGCTGGACATCACGGGTCTTCATTCCGTGTCACAACAGGTCCATATTGAGTACTTTAACGCCTGTGACCTAAAATCCAATAATACACATATGAAGTATCGATAGTTCTAGAATAAACAGTTAAAACTAAACAATAAACGAACTAAAACATATACAAATTAACCGACCATCAGCATGCAACACATGTAATGCCCTTAGTTTGGAGAACACTTTAGTTCTTTAAAGAGTGCCCACATGAATCTTCTATAATTTTTCGCATAATTATTGAAACGGATGGCCTTACCGGTCATGCAAAATCATAAAGTTTTCTTGGTCCATAAACTTCTTGTTTATGATCGTATTAGATTCAATTCCAATAATTTTGGTGGGTAGATTTTCTAATACATGTTTTTTACCCGATTTCATACTTGTGATTTGATGGTACTCATTATGCCCCTCACTTATTGTCTGATATTCATTTAAACGAATATCTTTTATAGCTTATTAGATTTCTTTGAGACAATGGGGAAAATAAAGCATTGTTAAATTTAATTTGTAACATCTATGATAATTCAAATTGTAAGATCTTCAAATAAATATCATTTGTCTTTATTCAGTTAGTTTTTTTGTTTTGTTCTTTTTTTTATCAATAATGAAACTATATAAGTGCTAACCACTACCACGACCACTATCACGACCGCTACCACGACCGCTACTACTACCACTACCACTACGACTACGACTACTATTACTACCACTACCACTACCACTACCACTACCACTACCACTACTACTATGATGATGATGAAGGAGCATGTATCATTTTTATTATACTTTATCTTTTATTATTTTATGTTTATCTCGTTTTCAAGTTTATCTCCTTTTCTTTTACTATAGATTGGATGTTAGGGCTTATTGTATAGTTTAGTTTTTGATTGAGTTCTAATATAAAAGACTAGCTTTAGAACCCGCGTGATACACAAAAAGCTCAAAAAAAATACAAGTAAACTATAAAATTTAAATGATTAAATTAAAAAAATCCTATATATTATCAAATTAAATAGTTTAGTAAGTTCAAATGATATTTTCTGATGGAATATTCATGCGAACACGTGGTGCGTTCTTATGCAATTTCTTCGTACGTAATCACGAAAAAGATTGCACTTAGTGATTTTATAAGTTGTAATTACATTTTTTAATAGAATTACGAATTCTAACAAATGATGATAAGATGTTTCATTATAAACTACATAAAAAGAGAACGTCGTATTTTTGTATCACAAATTTGAAAGAGAAAACTTCATAGATTCATTGAGATTGAATGAATATGTAAGAATAAAATTGCTATTCATTCATAATTCTTCTTGTTTTTTACCTTCTAAGACCTACAATATCGTTTATTATTTTTTACCACTTTCATCTCCCACACCAAAGTGTGCATAAATTGATTTAACAATAAAAAAAAAATAGATATGATTTTCATTAAAGATATAAATAATTTTATTATACTGACATAAATACATGCATATTTTAAATCGGGTGCTTCTAAACGTACTCCCTCCCATCTATTTTTACTAAACATATACCCCCTTCAAGTTTTACATTAATACGATTTAGACCTTTTTGTTGTTTCTTTTGTCATTTTGTTATCTTTTATTATATTATTATTTTTATAAAAGCATTTTTTTCTATTTTTTATTTAACAATTTTTTTTCTATTTACCTTATTTTGTATATTTAAAAGCTTTTAAAAAAACATATTTTTTCTTACTTAGAAAAAAAAATTGTTTCTTATCTAAAAAATGTTGTTTTTCTTGTTTTAAAAAATATGTTTTTTATGTACTTGTTTTAATCTTTTTGGAGAGCATTTTTTTTAATCAAGAGATAGTTTACATTCGTTTAAAAAGCATATTATTTTTTTTATAAATAAAAGAGTTAAATAACATACAACTTGATAAGCAAATTTGGCTATTTTCTCAGGTAACATTAATCTCATGTGTTCAAACCTAAAAAAAATCAAATTGTGTTGAATACATTTTATTTAAAATAAAAAATAAAAAATAAAAAAATAGCGGAGAAAACATACAAAACTTTTTAATACATGTAAAAAATAAACAAACTTTTAATAAGATCTTAAGGAAATAAAATAATAAAATCAATAATTAAAATATAAAAAAAATTGTAAAACAAAAATAAAAACTTAAATAGTTTTTTATTTGATACTTTGAGAGAATCATAAAATAAAATATGAGAGACTAGCATGTCAATTACAAATGTTAAAGGGAAATGAAAGTTCAAGGGGGCGTATGGTTAGCAATGGAGTGTGATACGTTTAGTCTGACCCTTTAAATCTCAACAATTTAGGTAATTAGTTATTTAATTAAATAATGGATTGATATGTTTAATCACACTAACATAATTAAGTTTTTATTAAAAATAAAGAATTAGTCTGAGAGGGAAAATTTGGCTAAGAATGAATCTACAAGTGACATGTGTCCCCAATTATTTTACTTTATTAGAATAGGTAGACATTGTTCTTTGAACATTTGGTCGTTTATTTGTCTTTGATTATCATGAACAGTCCGGTTCACATGAATTAATAAGCAACGTTTATGGGTTGTTTAGTAAGCCAGATCGAAACAACATCACAGGAGAAAATAAGGAGTTTAAAAATGGTTATGGTCCAAGTCATGAGTCGTCTCTCAACGACCAACATACACCGGTTTCCCTAGTTCAGTTCAGTTCAGGGTTGTCTTGATCATTAAGCAAAAATTGTGACATTCGTCAATTTCGGGTCATGTATTTGTTTTATTATGTAAAACGACCCGTTTTGTAAACCGAAACCTTCTATATAATCAAAATGATGGATATTATGTTACAATATTGTTTTCATTTGTTGGGTCTTGAAAACATCATTTTCGGTCCTTAAGCCTTAAAACGCTTAAAACCAACTCCGGGGGCCAAAACTGTCAATTTTGAAAGTTCAGAATTTCCACCAGGTGACCTTAGCGTCGCGCTAAGGTCAAGGGCAGAGACCTTAGCGCCGCGCTAAAGGCAGTCTGCACCAAAACTTGATTTTTTGTTGTTTTTATGCAAACATGTGACTTAAACCAACTCATTTTCATGCAAGACTCTTTATGCTTGACCATTTCAACTTACCCTATATATACATGACCATCTCCTTCATTTTACACCTGCTCATACTCCAAATTCTCTCTCAAATTCAAAGATTTCAAGGTTGTTATTTTAGTGTTCTTGAAGGTTTGACTTCCCGTCAAACTGAGTTAAATCTTTCATTCTAATTAGCTTATATAGTCTTATTAATACTTGAATCTTATGGCACAACATATATATAATATATATCCCTTGTTACCTTTGGTAGTTAATTATCCGACCTCGGTTGGTTAAGCTTCAGGCCTCATAAGGCAAAGCTACATGGAGGACTTCGTGTTCTTGATATATATATATATATATATATATATATATATATATATATATATATATAACTATATAACTTGTTTATACATACTAACCATGACTAAATTCTGCTCATTTTAGTTTGTTTATCATATTTACAAGTTCCATGGTTTCGGGTTCTAAGAGTCTAGCCTCGGTTTAACCTTAAATAGCTTTAGACCGTAAACCGAACTTTGTTTACTAGTTTTTGTTAAATAGTTGTTTAAACATGTTTAATGTTAGATCTAAGTTTATAAAATCATTTTTATAAGTTCTATGATTATGGGTTTGTAGAATTTAACCTCGGTCTTAACCCGAACCTAGATCCGAACCAAAAACCGAACTTTCGTTTAAAGACTTTATTGTTAACTTTTTGGTTGTAAAACTTAAGTATCATCATTTATAAATTATTATACAAGTTCTTTGATATTTGGGCATATGGAAACCATCTATGAACTTATTGTGAGATGGAACCGAACCAAAACCAAACCAAACTAAACCGATTTTCACTCACTTAAGACTCACAAGTGTGTTTTTAGCTATCAAGACTTTTATATTTCTTTACAAAAGGTTACATAATGATTTTAATTTTTTTTCTTAAAGTACTTGGAATGTTGAATCCAACTTGATCTTATAACAATGTTGGACCGACAAAACCGAACACTCGCTTAACGGACGTTGTTAGTTCTAAAACAATAGAACTACGTACATACTTGGTTAAGTCTTCTTAGATTTTATTGAGTTATCTCATAATATATGTTATTTTGGAAAGTTGACTTTGGGTTTAACCAATTATCAAGGCCCGAACCAACAACCCGAAACACTCGTTAAAACCCGTTTTAGTATCTATTTTATAAAAGGACTTGTATTCTTGCATTTTTGCCCACCTTATTACTTAACATAGGTTGAGTAAATATTAAGGTTAGATACTTTAACCCGGTTTCAAGCAAACTTATGTTTTTAAAGGGCTATTATTATAATTTCTTAAATAGTTTCATTTTAAACCTTAAACTTTGATTGTTTACATTTCTTGTCTTTTATTTTAAAGCCTTCCCAAAACAACCCTTCCTAATACACGACGTTTTCTTTCGTTTAGGCCTTGCTCGTTAAACTACATCTTTCCGGTTACTCGTATTTTTACCGATTAAGTTTATTACTTGAAAGGTGAGTACTTTCATACCCCGTTTTTCATATTTCGTTTTGAGGGTGATATTGCATACTTATTCAAACTAAATGTTTTATACTTGAGTCTTAAACCCCAAACTTTATCGTATACTTTACTTAAATAAATTCTCGATTTGATGTATAATGCTTACATGCTTGTATGCTTATGTGTTTACCACTTTTGGTTGGTTGATCTATTAAAACCTAGTCTATTTGGCATCCCCTTATAGCAAGGTGTCGTTAATGTATTCTTATTAACGATAACTTTAAATCCTAGTCTATATGGCAGCCCCTTATAGAAAGGTGCAATTAATGTATTCTTATTAACAATAACTATAAAAATCCTGAACCATCTGGTATTCTCTTATGGCAGGTGTCGCTAATGTGTTAGCGATCTCATATTATCCAAATTGTTGCTATTATTTACTGTTTTGTATACAAGATTGTGGCATTTCTTATTATATACATATTATTTAAAAACTATGAAATTGCTCACCAACCTTTGTGTTGATAAACTTTATTTTATGCAATGTACAGGTTTGACTACAGTTGACTCGAGGATTGGGAGAAAACGTTATCAAGACTATTAGGATATTAGTAAAACGAAATATATATTATTTGCTATGTTTGAATTCGGTTATTGTATGAACAAGTTGTGTGACTCTTTATGATTTTATGAAATAAATGAGTTGATTAAATATTGTCACTTTAATAGTGTCTTGTGTTTTGGCAATCCGTTGCACCCCGGCATGTTCCGCCGCCTTTAGTCGGGGTGTGACAAAAATGCAACAAGGTCTATGGTTTACAACTCTTTTTTGGATATGTCTTTAGTGGTGGGCTATCTGAGCGGGTCAGTTCGATAGTGAACAAGGAATAGTTCGGTGCTCTCTTTGACCCGAGAGGTATACTTTCAAAGTCAGGCGAGATGAACCGTGAAGTCGAATTGTTTATTCGGGTTGTGATAATAATAATAATAATAATAATAATAATAAAGTCATGTTGATGTTCCTTTCGCTCAAGGTGGTTTTGATTTTAAGGCAAAAATCAAGGATGAGTTTTTTCCAAGGTGAGTATAATGCAGAAGCATGTGAAATCTTTTGTTTATTATGCTTTATCTTTTATTATTTTATGTTCATGTCATTTCAAAGTCCATTTCTTTTTCTTTTACTATAAATTGGGTGTTAGGTTTTATTGTTTAGTTTAGTTTTTGATTGAGTAATAATATATAAGAACTTCTTTAAACATTTAGCTCGTTTATCTATCTTTGATTATCATGAGTTTCTTGAGACATTGTTCACTTTCAAAACTACATCAATTTTGTTGTAATTGACGTTGTTAGAACTCTCTTATTAAAACTTTTAAAAGGCGTCCTTACAAATAAAATGGCGAACTTATAAATAAAGCTACAAATGACGTGATTTTCTTTTTCAAAATAGGATATTTTTAAAAGGTTGAAATAGTTTATAGGAAAGAGAAATGATGGTAATGATTTCTAGGTGATCTGTCATTTGAAATGACGGATCTCTGATTACTCATACAGGGGATGTCAGTTTCTGTCAGGTGAGTTGGAAAACTAGTCGCTATTTCGCTATTTGAAATGACGGATGCGGTACTTTTTTGATGTGATCCGCCATTTCAAACTGATCTGCCACTTTGATTGGCGGTTCACGATACCTAAAGTCCCCAATAAGTCAAAATGTATTTTTAACAGACAACTGTCATTTGAAATGACAAGTATTGTCAGGACATCGCCATTTAAAATGGCAAGTGTGAACGTATCTGCCTGATTTGACCTTTAATTATTTGACAACTCATGCTTTTAAAATTTTCATTTTTTTTATATTTATTGTATTTTTGAAATGACCAACTAAGTAACGCCGGATACTCCTATGCGGCCCCATTGGCTAAAGGTAGCCCGATCCGGCCACAAATCCGGACGGACTGAGCCCCTAGCGGTCCACCTATTGAGGGATTCCATAGATAAAACCCGACCCTCACGCCCGCCAAACGATACGACAGCTAGGAGCCGGTAAAACGGGTGATGTCAGGACTCAAACCCTAGCAAGCCAGGATCATCTCTCATATCTTCCATATATATTGGTGATAGTGAGGTTTGAACCATTGCCTCTCACAGCTAGTAAAATGAGTGTTCTACCATTGAGTCACATTTAATTTATTTTATTTATTGTATTAGATGTTTTTACTTTTAATTTATATAAAAAAAACTAATAATTAATATTATTTGTATAAGAATATCGATCATTAACTATTAAAAATTAATTACTATTATAAAAAGACTAATAATATTAATTAATTAGCATTAATTCAATATTATTTACTTTTATTTATTAAAAGGACTAATATATCTTTATTTATTTTTCTTTTATTAACTATTAATAATTAGTTATCATTAATAACAAGAGTAATAAATAGTATTAGCATTAATTAATATATTTATTAATTTTACATCATGTGTAGTAATTTTGAATATTTTTTAATTTCGAAGTTTAAAACTGGTTTAGAATATACATAAATCAATTTAGATTTTTTCACACTACTATAAATTTTGTGATTAATTAATACAACGTTTAATCCAAATTATAAAAATAAAATTCAACGTCAGCAACAGTACCAGAAATAGCATAAACAGCATGCTCGTTGCTTCCATTGTAGAAATCATTTCGACCATTTTGTACGTCATTTTCTCCGGCGATTTTGCTCCCATTTCCATCCACAGTTTCCGGCATTGCTGACGATCGTTGCTGGTTCAAAAACCCTAACCTAACCTAGCTAGGGTTTATACTTTGTCTTTGAGTTTTACTTCAAGGTATACAAATCTAATCTATGTTTTGTGTTTGTGCTATTTTACTTATTTGCCACCTGTTTTCTCCGACAAGTTTGCTCGATCATTTCCGGCATAGTTGACGTTCTTACTAGAGCAAAAACCTAACAATTAAAATCTAGGGTTACTTTTGTCGATTTGTTTATTAGATAATTATGAAATTTGCTACTACAATTTCATCAACTATATATTCATATATTACTATATAACATTAGATGCTGCATACATAACTAAAGGTTTAGGTACTCGTTTTCATTTAAGTTAATATGAACTGCTGCTACTGAAACAAGATTAATTAATTAATTAATTACCTGTTAAGATCAAAGTACCGATCAAACTCGTTGTAGATGGTAATATGCAGTTAATGCGCTAAAAATCGAATATCGCTTATCGCGGTGAGTTTAATTTCATGTAGAATTGTACCTCCAGTTTGTAACCTAAAACTTCAAATTTTGTAACCTAGGGTTTTTAGTTGTATTGCGCTTTTGTTATTTTATCTCATCTTAAAAATATACTTTATTACATAAGAAATTGTAACTCCAACTTGATTAACTAATAACACTATTTATTATGAGATCTACATGAAGGTTCACTCACCTACTTGTTTTTATTAAGTTTCATTGCTCTTTCCATTTTCATGGTTAAATGTTTGCTATTGTTGATGTTAATCTCTTGTTATTAGGGTGTAATTTGTTTGGTTAAAAAGTGACGCGTACACAATTGATTGACGTTTAAAAAAGACGGGGAACTTGCACTTGCTAAAAAGATTTAGCTTTAAAGTATATGTTTTAGAGCATTCTCATTCCATTCTCCAAATTTTCGGAGGGGATTCTCTATTTTTTAGAGATGGTTAAAAGTGGTTGTGAGATGAGGAGAGAGAAAATGTTACTGTTCATAGTTAAATTTAGAGAAACATACTGTTCACCTCTATAATTTTTTAATGTTTTTGAAAGTGACTGTGAGTGAAAGAGAAAGAAAATGTAATGATATAAGTATAAAAAAGTATATAATTAAAAATGAGAGAGAAAAGATGGTGTTTTTAATGTAATTATAGAGATGGAGATGGAGATTGAAAATGCTCTTAAAAGTAGTTATTACTTAAACTATTAAAATTATGTAAATTTACCTTTTTGTCGTCATATGTATTATAAAATAGAATAGATATTGTTTGTCGTCAGATGTATTATAAAATAGAATAGATATTGTTCTTCTAGTGATGATAGTTTTGTTATATGACTGATCAAACTAGTTTATATATATGTTGAAATCAAGCTTTTTGTGCGTACATGTTTCTTGATAGAACTGATTTCATATTGCTTAGTTTGTGTGATTGATATAATGCAGTTTGTAAGATAGGTGTAGGATGAGCCAGTCAAGGAGAGATGCAATTGACAGAGATTATAAACGCAAGTATCTAAAGGAACTAAGGTGCGGTTGTTTCAAAATTAGGCATTCAGAAAACATTTTAAAATGTCCCTTCTGTCCTAATAGTAGAGACTAGTGTTACAATGACCTCCTTAGGCATGCGAATAGGATTGTGCGAGAATCGAAAGGTGCCACCTTTATAGAAAAGGCCAAACATATGGGATTAGTTGAGTATTTAGAGAAGGACTTTGATACTAAAGTTATACTCAAGAGTTTCGATTCAACAAGTAAAAGTTTGCTAGATACAACTCAAAAGCAAAATGCCAAAGAAGACGTATATGTTTGGCCTTGGATGGCAGTGGTTGCTAACATTCATGTTGAATATAAGAACGGTAAGTATGTGGGTGACAGTGGTAGTAAGCTGAAAGAGGATTGGACAGGAAAGGGTTACAAGCCGGAGAAAGTGCATACTCTGTGGAACTATAAGGGTCACACGGGGCTTGCGGTGGTTGGATTTGGGAGTACATGGGATGGTTTGTGTCATGTTTTGATGTTTATGAAGGATTTTGAGGTAAACAAACATGGGAGGGAAGACTGGTTTAGTAGGGAAATTAACGGCAAAGATGATAAGTTGTATGCTTGGATTGCAACAGATAAAGATTATAATTCCTTTGGTCTTGTTGGAAGTTATCTTAAAAAGAACGGCAATTTGAAAACGGTGGCTGACATTCAAAAACAAGAAGTAATAGAATTAAAACTATTTATGGGATTGAAAGCTATAATAGATGGACAAGACAAAAGAAGTGAAGAAATAAATGTTGAAATAAGCAAAACAGATAGTGAATTGAAGAGTGTTGTGAAACAGAAAGAAGAGATGACAGAGAACTTTAATAGAGGTACTATTTTCAAGATTATTTGTTAAACCTCAATTGTATGTTTCATTGATATTAATTTATCATTATTATTATTATATTATTATTATATTATTATTATTTTGCTCTTGATTAGATATGGAGATGATGCAAAAGAAGGCCAATGAGCAGCTTAAAGTGATTACAGCTGAGCATGAACGGTCCAAATGGTTGCTGGAAGATCGTGAAAAGAAACTTAGAGCACGCGAAGTTAAAAATGACGATGAGAAACGGAAGCTTGATAATGAGAAGAGAATGGTACTTGATTTTGTTTTACATGCTAGATTATTATTATTATTATTAAAGCAATGAAATGTTTTTTTTTTTGGGCAGAATGAAATGGCAATTCTTGAGCAGAAAAAAGCAGATGAAAGAGTGTTGAAGCTAGCTGGAACAGAAGGTTTGTTAACAAACTTTCAGATTGAATCATGTGTTTTCATATTAATTTTTTATAGTTGTATTTGATTTAATAAAAACACGACAGAGAGAAAAAGAAAAGCTTCATCAAAAAATTATCGAGCTTGAAAAGAAGCTTGATGAAAAGCAACGGCTGGAGCTAGAGATCAAGCAAATGAATGGATCCTTTGAAGTGATGAAACACGTGATTGAACAAGATAAGGAAGCAAAGAATAAAATGGAATCAATTAAAAATGATCTGAAAGAAAAAGAAGAGGAACTTGAGTGTTTGGAAGAGCTTATCAAGCATTGATAGTTAAAGAACGAAAGAGCAATGATGAATTAGTGGATAATCGTAAAGAGCTAATTAATGTGAGTTTTAATCAAGTCATTCATCTAAACTGATTAAAGTTATTTGACTTTACTGTTTTATCCTCGGTTGTTTGAATTTTGAACAACAGGGTTTGAGTAAAACTACAGCGCGTGCACATATTTTTGTCAAGAGTATGGGGCAGCTTGATGCAAAACCTTTTATTGCTGCTGCTAAGAGACACTGTTCTAATAATAAAGAGGCATCTGAAAATGCCACAAAGTTGCAAGATTTGTGGGAGGATCATCTCGGGGGTCCTAGCTGGCATCCCTTTAAAGTCATCACTGTTGAAGGGCAAATCAAGGTATTAATTTATATACCTATCATTTGTCAAATTTTATAAAGTGTGTTAGTTGGATTAAAGTTTGTATGGGAAAATGAAATATGATTGTGCAGGAGATCTTGGATGAAGAAGATAAGAAGCTTGCAAGCTTGAAAAGTGAATGCGAGAAAGATGTGTATGATTCTGTTGTAAGAGCTTTGAGTGAACTAAATGAGTACAACCCGAGTGGCAGATATCCAATCCCAGAACTTTGGAACAGCAAGGAGAAAAGACAAGCGACGTTGAAAGAAGGTGTTGAATATCTTCTCAAGCAATGGAAAACTCATAGGTCACGCAAACGATGTTAAGAAAGATTGCAATCACCTTATAACTTCCGGGAGTTGTTTAAGCTAAAACTTATAGTATTTAGTATGAACACTTTATTCCGGGAGTTGCTATTATTATTTTGTGCCTTGTATTCTTCATCCACAGTGGTGATGGTTATGTTTCTGTTATTATTTAAACATTAGTCACTGCTACATCTGAGATATTATTATTAACATCTTCCAGCCTCCTAAGTTGATCATTTTATGATACTTGATTGATTTAGTATTAACTGGTATACGTTTGTGAATGGTGATTAACAACATTATGCTTGATAGGTTGAATAAAATACATTGTAACATTTGGCAGTAGAACTAAATCTGAAAAAAATATGTGATAGGTTGAATAAAATATCTCAAGATGTTTAATTCATGCAGAATTTATACATATACATGTATAAAAACGTAAACATATTACAATATTAATAGTAATGTCAAAACTCAAAAGTGTCAATATTTGAAAGATGATCTAATCGTAAGCCATGAAATTTTAATTCCTCCGAGTCCACATCAACCAAGTCATCCAAAATATCGGTCTATATCGCCGATAATATCGGCACCAATATTCTGATTGATGTTTTGCTTGGCGACTGATAACCGATATATCACCAATATCCCACCAATATGTCGCCAATGTTAACTACAAATTGTTACAAGTGATCTAATGTTACTTGGTTGTTGTGTTTGATATGTATTGCAAAATACCCCTACGATGAGTCTCCTAATTGGAGATGCAAATGACATTGATCCTAACTTGGTACTAAGAGGCGATTGTTTCAAAGTTTGCCTTTCAGACAAGCTTTTAAAATATTCGTTCTGTCCCAATAGCAAAGACGGCGGTTACAATGACGTACTCAGGCATGCGAATCAGATTTTGAGAGAATCTAAAATTGAGAATTTAAAAGAAAATGCTAATCATATGGGATTATTGAGTACTTGGAGATGGAGTTTCGGGCTAAAATCAAGTGCTTTGGGTCGGCAAGTGTAAATCCAAATGCTAATGATGATATATTTTTTTGGCCTTGGATGAGTGTGGTTGCTAACAGTGGTTACAACGAGTTGAAGTTCATCTTCTTATGAAGTTGCAGGGTCGCTCAGGCCTTGCGGTGGTTGAATTTGGGAAGTTTATAAACGCTCTTGAGGTTAACAAGCATGGCTGGAAAGATTGGTTTGATCGGTTAAATTAAGTGCAAAGATGATAACTCCTATGGTGCTGTTGGGGATTATCTTAGTAAAAATGGTGATTAGAAGACTTTTGCTGATGTACAAAAAAATGATGAATCATACTGGGGCTGAAAACTAAAATCAGCATAACAGATGATCAGTTGGAATTTGTTATGAAAGAGACAGAGGTGAGGAATGAGAACTTTAATAGATAAGGTATAGTCTTTTCAAGATTGTTTATTGAAGTTCGGTTATATATGTCATCGCTTGGATCTTAGTTTATTCTTGATTAGAAATGGAAATGGTGCAAAAGGTGGCACAAGAGCAGCTTAATATGATTACCAATGAGCATGAACGGACCGAGTGGATGCTGGAGGAGCGTGAAAAGGGACTAAAAGCGCGTGAAGCTATAAATGAAACCGAGAAGAGGAAGCTTGACAATGAGAAGGAAATGGTACTCAATTGTTTGTTATTTTGTGAACTGCAAGATCATATCTAATGTGATGAAATGTTATTTTGGCAGACTGCATTGGCTATTTTGGAACAAAAAATGGTCAATGAAAGAGTGTTATAAGGTTTATTAACAAACTTTTCGGATAAAATCATGTGTTAATGATTAATTTTGTATGTTGCATTTAATAAAACATGGCAGGGAGAAAAAGAAAAATTCCACCAGAAAATTTTCAAGCTTCAAAAGAAGCTTGATGAAAATCAACACCTGGAGCTAGAGATCATGCAACTGAAGAAAAGCGCTGTAGAAGTGATGAAACTCATGACTGAAGCAAAGATCATAATGGCATCAATTATAATCTGAAAGAAAGAGAAGAGGAACTTGAGGATTTCGTAGCGCTTAATCAAGCATTAATAATTAAAGAACGAATGAGCAATGATGAATTGGTGGATGCTCGTAAATGTTGGAATAATCCCGATCTCGTTAAATATCCTGTTAGTTTATTATAGTTTAGTTAAACTTTGTTATATAGTTCGGTTAACAAAGTTAGGGTGTAAATTGTAATTAGTTAATAGTTTGTGTGAATATTGTAAATAGGGAAGATGTGATACGTTGCGACGGTTGACGGAATAACCGTCGGTGAATAACCGTCGATGGGTATAAATACCACCACCGACCACCATTGTAAATTATCAATTGAAGACAAAATCAATAATAACGAATCGTTCATATTCAATTGTGTTCAAATATATTTTTGTTTAATTTCTGCATATTGTGTTAATCGATTCTGAAAGCCATCAAATTGGTATTAGAGCAAGGCACGAATAACACTACCGATTCCATGTTTGCGATTTTGCTAACCCAAGATCGAAACCCAAAATCGCTGTAAAACCTTAGAACATCTGAAATTGATTCCATAATCTCAAAGGATTGTTGAATATCAAATCACAGAGAAGGTTCAATATTTTCGATTCAAGAAGTAATTGGTCACGGGCAGTTTAGCAGAGGTGTGATCAAGCAATCGAAAGAACCATGGGGCAGTTTTCTAGCAACTAACAGGAGGTCCGAGATTCGATCCAGGAAGAAATTGATCAAAAGCAATTTGTCAGAGATTTGATCAAATCCAGTGGTGACCGAAAGACCAGCGGGCTGTACTCGCAAGTATATATAATTCAACCGAAAGCAAAAGTAAAAGTTGAATAGTGACACATCAAGTCATATCAAGATTGGGAGAAGGAAGAAGACTCAGTCAATGGCTGGCAAGAATAATGAATCCGTAAAGGAAGCAGGACCATCAATGACGTTACAATGCCCAATTTTGAATTTAACAAATTATACAATTTGGGCAGTAAAGATCATAGCAATTTTTGATGTTCATGGAATCTCGGAGGTACTAGAAGAAGAAGAAGGTGCATTTGATTTTAAGAAAAATAGGATGGCTATTGCATATTTCTTTCAAGCAATGCCTGAAGAAATTGTTCTTCAGGTTGCTCATCATAAGAAAGCAGCAGGCATATGGGCAGACTTAAAGGCTCGTTTTGTGGGAGCAGACAGGGTTAAAGAGGCTAGATTACAAACTCTTGAATCAGAGTTTGAAGCCTTGAAAATGAAAGATACGGACACTATCGATGACTTCACGGGAAAAATTAGTCAACTCGTGTCACAAGCCAACAACCTTGGATCCACAATCGATAATAAAAAATTAGTCTGAAAACTACTTAAATCTGTACCAAAGAAGTACATTCAGATTGTTGCTGCAATTGAGCAATTTGCATATTTGAATACTATATTGTTTTAAGAAGCCATTTGAAGATTAAAAGCATATGAAGAACGCATCAAGGAGTCAACCGAGTAAGAAGACAAACATAATAAACTTATGTTCATCAACACATCTGGAAAAGAAAAGTTTGAAGAACATAAGTGTAAGCATTGTGGCAATTGGAGTTTAAACCAAGGAAACTTTGGACAAGGCCGAGGTAAAGGTCGTTGGTCCAGGAAAAGTAAAGACGGTGCCATGGAAAGTTAGGCGAACCTATCCGTGAAGATAAAAGTCATGTGAGATGCCATAAGTGTAACGAGCTCGGACATTATAAAAGTGAATGTCCAAAATGGAAGGATAGGAGGCTCATCTCGTTTGGAGTCAAACTACACTACCATGAGGAAATAGCAAGTCATAATACAAGATTGAGATTAAGGGGGTGATTGTTGGAATAATCCCGATCTTGTTAAATATCCCGTTAGTTTATTATAGTTTAGTTAAACTTTGTTATATAGTTCGGTTAGCAAAGTTAGGGTGTAAATTGTAATTAGTTGATATTTTGTGTGAATATTGTAAATAGGGAAGATGTGATACGTTGCGACGGTTGACGGAATAATTCACCGACGATGGGTATAAATACCACCACCGACCACCATTGTAAATTATCAATTGAAGACAAAATCAATAATAACGAATCGTTCATATTCAATTGTGTTCAAATATATTTTTGTTTAATTTCTGCATATTGTGTTAATCGATTCTGAAAGCCATCAAATTGGTATTAGAGCAAGGCACGAACAACACTATCGATTCCATGTTTGCGATTTTGCTAACCCAAGATCGAAACCCTAAATCGCTGTAAAACCTTAGAACATCTGAAATTGATTCCATAATCTCAAAGGATTGTTGAATATCAAATCACAGAGGAGGTTCAATATTTTCGATTCAAGAAGTAATTGGTCACGGGCAGTTTAGCAGAGGTGTGATCAAGCAATCGAAAGAACCATGGGGCAGTTTTCTAGCAACTAACAGGAGGTCCGAGATTCGATCCAGGAAGAAATTGATCAAAAGCAATTTGTCAGAGATTTGATCAAATCCAGTGGTGACCGAAAGACCAGTGGGCTGTACTCGCAAGTATATATAATTCAACCGAAAGCAAAAGTAAAAGTTGAATAGTGACACATCAAGTCATATCAAGATTGAGAGAAGGAAGAAGAATCAGTCAATGGCTGGCAAGAATAATGAATCCGTAAAGGAAGCAGGACCATCAATGACGTTACAATGCCCAATTTTGAATTCAACAAATTATACAATTTGGGCAGTAAAGATCATAGCAATTTTTGATGTTCATGGAATCTCGGAGGTACTCGAAGAAGAAGAAGGTGCATTTGATTTTAAGAAAAATAGGATGGCTATTGCATATTTCTTTCAAGCAATGCCTGAAGAAATTGTTCTTCAGGTTGCTCATCATAAGAAAGCAGCAGACATATGGGCAGACTTAAAGGCTCGTTTTGTGGGAGCAGACAGGGTTAAAGAGGCTAGATTACAAACTCTTGAATCAGAGTTTGAAGCGTTGAAAATGAAAGATACGGACACTATCGATGACTTCACGGGAAAAATTAGTCAACTCGTGTCACAAGCCAACAACCTTGGATCCACAATCGATAATAAAAAATTAGTCTGAAAACTACTTAAATCTGTACCAAAGAAGTACATTCAGATTGTTGCTGCAATTGAGCAATTTGCATATTTGAATACTATATTGTTTTAAGAAGCCATTTGAAGATTAAAAGCATATGAAGAACGCATCAAGGAGTCAACCGAGTAAGAAGACAAACATAATAAACTTATGTTCATCAACACATCTGGAAAAGAAAAGTTTGAAGAACATAAGTGTAAGCATTGTGGCAATTGGAGTTTAAACCAAGGAAACTTTGGACAAGGCCGAGGTAAAGGTCGTTGGTCAGGAAAAGTAAAGACGGTGCCATGGAAAGTTAGGCGAACCTATCCGTGAAGATAAAAGTCATGTGAGATGCCATAAGTGTAACGAGCTCGGACATTATAAAAGTGAATGTCCAAAATGGAAGGATAGGAGGCTCATCTCGTTTGGAGTCAAACTACACTACCATGAGGAAATAGCAAGTCATAATACAAGATTGAGATTAAGGGGGTGATTGTTGGAATAATCCCGATCTTGTTAAATATCCCGTTAGTTTATTATAGTTTAGTTAAACTTTGTTATATAGTTCGGTTAGCAAAGTTAGGGTGTAAATTGTAATTAGTTGATATTTTGTGTGAATATTGTAAATAGGGAAGATGTGATACCTTGCGACGGTTGACGGAATAACCGTCGGTGAATAACCGTCGATGGGTATAAATACCACCACCGACCACCATTGTAAATTATCAATTGAAGAAAAAATCAATAATAACGAATCGTTCATATTCAATTGTGTTCAAATATATTTTTGTTTAATTTCTGCATATTGTGTTAATCGATTCTGAAAGCCATCAAATTGGTATTAGAGCAAGGCACGAATAACACTACCGATTCCATGTTTGCGATTTTGCTAACCCAAGATCGAAACCCTAAATCGCTGTAAAACCTTAGAACATCTGAAATTGATTCCATAATCTCAAAGGATTGTTGAATATCAAATCACAGAGGAGGTTCAATATTTTCGATTTAAGAAGTAATTGGTCACGGGCAGTTTAGCAGAGGTGTGATCAAGCAATCGAAAGAACCATGGGGCAGTTTTCTAGCAACTAACAGGAGGTCCGAGATTCGATCCAGGAAGAAATTGATCAAAAGCAATTTGACAGAGATTTGATCAAATCCAGTGGTGACCGAAAGACCAGCGGGCTGTACTCGCAAGTATATATAATTCAACCGAAAGCAAAAGTAAAAGTTGAATAGTGACACATCAAGTCATATCAAGATTGGGAGAAGGAAGAAGACTCAATCAATGGCTGGCAAGAATAATGAATCCGTAAAGGAAGCAGGACCATCAATGACGTTACAATGCCCAATTTTGAATTAAACAAATTATACAATTTGGGCAGTAAAGATCATAGCAATTTTTGATGTTCATGGAATCTCGGAGGTACTCGAAGAAGAAGAAGGTGCATTTGATTTTAAGAAAAATAGGATGGCTATTGCATATTTCTTTCAAGCAATGCCTGAAGAAATTGTTCTTCAGGTTGCTCATCATAAGAAAGCAGCAGACATATGGGCAGACTTAAAGGCTCGTTTTGTGGGAACAGACAGGGTTAAAGAGGCTAGATTACAAACTCTTGAATCAGAGTTTGAAGCCTTGAAAATGAAAGATACGGACACTATCGATGACTTCACGGGAAAAATTAGTCAACTCGTGTCACAAGCCAACAACCTTGGATCCACAATCGATAATAAAAAATTAGTCTGAAAACTACTTAAATCTGTACCAAAGAAGTACATTCAGATTGTTGCTGCAATTGAGCAATTTGCATATTTGAATACTATATTGTTTTAAGAAGCCATTTGAAGATTAAAAGCATATGAAGAACGCATCAAGGAGTCAATCGAGTAAGAAGACAAACATAATAAACTTATGTTCATCAACACATCTGGAAAAGAAAAGTTTGAAGAACATAAGTGTAAGCATTGTGGCAATTGGAGTTTAAACCAAGGAAACTTTGGACAAGGCCGAGGTAAAGGTCGTTGGTCCAGGAAAAGTAAAGACGGTGCCATGGAAAGTTAGGCGAACCTATCCGTGAAGATAAAAGTCATGTGAGATGCCATAAGTGTAACGAGCTCGGACATTATAAAAGTGAATGTCCAAAATGGAAGGATAGGAGGCTCATCTCGTTTGGAGTCAAACTACACTACCATGAGGAAATAGCAAGTCATAATACAAGATTGAGATTAAGGGGGTGATTGTTGGAATAATCCCGATCTTGTTAAATATCCCGTTAGTTTATTATAGTTTAGTTAAACTTTGTTATATAGTTCGGTTAGCAAAGTTAGGGTGTAAATTGTAATTAGTTGATATTTTGTGTGAATATTGTAAATAGGGAAGATGTGATACGTTGCGACGGTTGACGGAATAATTCACCGACGATGGGTATAAATACCACCACCGACCACCATTGTAAATTATCAATTGAAGACAAAATCAATAATAACGAATCGTTCATATTCAATTGTGTTCAAATATATTTTTGTTTAATTTCTGCATATTGTGTTAATCGATTCTGAAAGCCATCAAATTGGTATTAGAGCAAGGCACGAACAACACTATCGATTCCATTTTTGCGATTTTGCTAACCCAAGATCGAAACCCTAAATCGCTGTAAAACCTTAGAACATCTGAAATTGATTCCCGAATCTCAAAGGATTGTTGAATATCAAATCACAGAGGAGGTTCAATATTTTCGATTCAAGAAGTAATTGGTCACGGGCAGTTTAGCAGAGGTGTGATCAAGCAATTGAAAGAA
Source organism: Bidens hawaiensis (assembly GCF_021521415.1). NCBI lineage: Eukaryota > Viridiplantae > Streptophyta > Magnoliopsida > Asterales > Asteraceae > Bidens > Bidens hawaiensis. The sequence continues at coordinate 38,714 of NW_027505630.1, forward strand.
CCATGGGGCAGTTTTCTAGCAACTAACAGGAGGTCCGAGATTCGATCCAGGAAGAAATTGATCAAAAGCAATTTGTCAGAGATTTGATCAAATCCAGTGGTGACCGAAAGACCAGTGGGCTGTACTCGCAAGTATATATAATTCAACCGAAAGCAAAAGTAAAAGTTGAATAGTGACACATCAAGTCATATCAAGATTGAGAGAAGGAAGAAGAATCAGTCAATGGCTGGCAAGAATAATGAATCCGTAAAGGAAGCAGGACCATCAATGACGTTACAATGCCCAATTTTGAATTCAACAAATTATACAATTTGGGCAGTAAAGATCATAGCAATTTTTGATGTTCATGGAATCTCGGAGGTACTCGAAGAAGAAGAAGGTGCATTTGATTTTAAGAAAAATAGGATGGCTATTGCATATTTCTTTCAAGCAATGCCTGAAGAAATTGTTCTTCAGGTTGCTCATCATAAGAAAGCAGCAGACATATGGGCAGACTTAAAGGCTCGTTTTGTGGGAGCAGACAGGGTTAAAGAGGCTAGATTACAAACTCTTGAATCAGAGTTTGAAGCCTTGAAAATGAAAGATACGGACACTATCGATGACTTCACGGGAAAAATTAGTCAACTCGTGTCACAAGCCAACAACCTTGGATCCACAATCGATAATAAAAAATTAGTCTGAAAACTACTTAAATCTGTACCAAAGAAGTACATTCAGATTGTTGCTGCAATTGAGCAATTTGCATATTTGAATACTATATTGTTTTAAGAAGCCATTTGAAGATTAAAAGCATATGAAGAACGCATCAAGGAGTCAACCGAGTAAGAAGACAAACATAATAAACTTATGTTCATCAACACATCTGGAAAAGAAAAGTTTGAAGAACATAAGTGTAAGCATTGTGGCAATTGGAGTTTAAACCAAGGAAACTTTGGACAAGGCCGAGGTAAAGGTCGTTGGTCCAGGAAAAGTAAAGACGGTGCCATGGAAAGTTAGGCGAACCTATCCGTGAAGATAAAAGTCATGTGAGATGCCATAAGTGTAACGAGCTCGGACATTATAAAAGTGAATGTCCAAAATGGAAGGATAGGAGGCTCATCTCGTTTGGAGTCAAACTACACTACCATGAGGAAATAGCAAGTCATAATACAAGATTGAGATTAAGGGGGTGATTGTTGGAATAATCCCGATCTTGTTAAATATCCCGTTAGTTTATTATAGTTTAGTTAAACTTTGTTATATAGTTCGGTTAGCAAAGTTAGGGTGTAAATTGTAATTAGTTGATATTTTGTGTGAATATTGTAAATAGGGAAGATGTGATACGTTGCGACGGTTGACGGAATAACCGTCGGTGAATAACCGTCGATGGGTATAAATACCACCACCGACCACCATTGTAAATTATCAATTGAAGAAAAAATCAATAATAACGAATCGTTCATATTCAATTGTGTTCAAATATATTTTTGTTTAATTTCTGCATATTGTGTTAATCGATTCTGAAAGCCATCAAATTGGTATTAGAGCAAGGCACGAATAACACTACCGATTCCATGTTTGCGATTTTGCTAACCCAAGATCGAAACCCTAAATCGCTGTAAAACCTTAGAACATCTGAAATTGATTCCATAATCTCAAAGGATTGTTGAATATCAAATCACAGAGGAGGTTCAATATTTTCGATTTAAGAAGTAATTGGTCACGGGCAGTTTAGCAGAGGTGTGATCAAGCAATCGAAAGAACCATGGGGCAGTTTTCTAGCAACTAACAGGAGGTCCGAGATTCGATCCAGGAAGAAATTGATCAAAAGCAATTTGACAGAGATTTGATCAAATCCAGTGGTGACCGAAAGACCAGCGGGCTGTACTCGCAAGTATATATAATTCAACCGAAAGCAAAAGTAAAAGTTGAATAGTGACACATCAAGTCATATCAAGATTGGGAGAAGGAAGAAGACTCAGTCAATGGCTGGCAAGAATAATGAATCCGTAAAGGAAGCAGGACCATCAATGACGTTACAATGCCCAATTTTGAATTAAACAAATTATACAATTTGGGCAGTAAAGATCATAGCAATTTTTGATGTTCATGGAATCTCGGAGGTACTCGAAGAAGAAGAAGGTGCATTTGATTTTAAGAAAAATAGGATGGCTATTGCATATTTCTTTCAAGCAATGCCTGAAGAAATTGTTCTTCAGGTTGCTCATCATAAGAAAGCAGCAGACATATGGGCAGACTTAAAGGCTCGTTTTGTGGGAACAGACAGGGTTAAAGAGGCTAGATTACAAACTCTTGAATCAGAGTTTGAAGCCTTGAAAATGAAAGATACGGACACTATCGATGACTTCACGGGAAAAATTAGTCAACTCGTGTCACAAGCCAACAACCTTGGATCCACAATCGATAATAAAAAATTAGTCTGAAAACTACTTAAATCTGTACCAAAGAAGTACATTCAGATTGTTGCTGCAATTGAGCAATTTGCATATTTGAATACTATATTGTTTTAAGAAGCCATTTGAAGATTAAAAGCATATGAAGAACGCATCAAGGAGTCAATCGAGTAAGAAGACAAACATAATAAACTTATGTTCATCAACACATCTGGAAAAGAAAAGTTTGAAGAACATAAGTGTAAGCATTGTGGCAATTGGAGTTTAAACCAAGGAAACTTTGGACAAGGCCGAGGTAAAGGTCGTTGGTCCAGGAAAAGTAAAGACGGTGCCATGGAAAGTTAGGCGAACCTATCCGTGAAGATAAAAGTCATGTGAGATGCCATAAGTGTAATGAGCTCGGACATTATAAAAGTGAATGTCCAAAATGGAAGGATAGGAGGCTCATCTCGTTTGGAGTCAAACTACACTACCATGAGGAAATAGCAAGTCATAATACAAGATTGAGATTAAGGGGGTGATTGTTGGAATAATCCCGATCTTGTTAAATATCCCGTTAGTTTATTATAGTTTAGTTAAACTTTGTTATATAGTTCGGTTAGCAAAGTTAGGGTGTAAATTGTAATTAGTTGATATTTTGTGTGAATATTGTAAATAGGGAAGATGTGATACGTTGCGACGGTTGACGGAATAACCGTCGGTGAATAACCGTCGATGGGTATAAATACCACCACCGACCACCATTGTAAATTATCAATTGAAGACAAAATCAATAATAACAAATCGTTCATATTCAATTGTGTTCAAATATATTTTTGTTTAATTTCTGCATATTGTGTTATTCGATTCTGAAAGCCATCAAATTGGTATTAGAGCAAGGCACGAATAACACTACCGATTCCATGTTTGCGATTTTGCTAACCCAAGATCGAAACCCTAAATCGCTGTAAAACCTTAGAACATCTGAAATTGATTCCATAATCTCAAAGGATTGTTGAATATCAAATCACAGAGGAGGTTCAATATTTTCGATTCAAGAAGTAATTGGTCACGGGCAGTTTAGCAGAGGTGTGATCAAGCAATCGAAAGAACCATGGGGCAGTTTTCTAGCAACTAACAGGAGGTCCGAGATTCGATCCAGGAAGAAATTGATCAAAAGCAATTTGTCAGAGATTTGATCAAATCCAGTGGTGACCGAAAGACCAGTGGGCTGTACTCGCAAGTATATATAATTCAACCGAAAGCAAAAGTAAAAGTTGAATAGTGACACATCAAGTCATATCAAGATTGGGAGAAGGAAGAAGAATCAGTCAATGGCTGGCTGGCAAGAATAATGAATCCGTAAAGGAAGCAGGACCATCAATGACGTTACAATGCCCAATTTTGAATTCAACAAATTATACAATTTGGGCAGTAAAGATCATAGCAATTTTTGATGTTCATGGAATCTCGGAGGTACTCGAAGAAGAAGAAGGTGCATTTGATTTTAAGAAAAATAGGATGGCTATTGCATATTTCTTTCAAGCAATGCCTGAAGAAATTGTTCTTCAGGTTGCTCATCATAAGAAAGCAGCAGACATATGGGCAGACTTAAAGGCTCGTTTTGTGGGAGCAGACAGGGTTAAAGAGGCTAGATTACAAACTCTTTAATCAGAGTTTGAAGCCTTGAAAATGAAAGATACGGACACTATCGATGACTTCACGGGAAAAATTAGTCAACTCGTGTCACAAGCCAACAACCTTGGATCCACAATCGATGATAAAAAATTAGTTTGAAAACTACTTAAATCTGTACCAAAGAAGTACATTCAGATTGTTGCTGCAATTGAGCAATTTGCAAATTTGAATACTATATTGTTTTAAGAAGCCATTTGAAGATTAAAAGCATATGAAGAACGCATCAAGGAGTCAACCGAGTAAGAAGACAAACATAATAAACTTATGTTCATCAACACATCTGGAAAAGAAAAGTTTGAAGAACATAAGTGTAAGCATTGTGGCAATTGGAGTTTAAACCAAGGAAACTTTGGACAAGGCCGAGGTAAAGGTCGTTGGTCCAGGAAAAGTAAAGACGGTGCCATGGAAAGTTAGGCGAACCTATCCGTGAAGATAAAAGTCATGTGAGATGCCATAAGTGTAACGAGCTCGGACATTATAAAAGTGAATGTCCAAAATGGAAGGATAGGAGGCTCATCTCGTTTGGAGTCAAACTACACTACCATGAGGAAATAGCAAGTCATAATACAAGATTGAGATTAAGGGGGTGATTGTTGGAATAATCCCGATCTTGTTAAATATCCCGTTAGTTTATTATAGTTTAGTTAAACTTTGTTATATAGTTCGGTTAGCAAAGTTAGGGTGTAAATTGTAATTAGTTGATATTTTGTGTGAATATTGTAAATAGGGAAGATGTGATACGTTGCGACGGTTGACGGAATAACCGTCGGTGAATAACCGTCGATGGGTATAAATACCACCACCGACCACCATTGTAAATTATCAATTGAAGACAAAATCAATAATAACGAATCGTTCATATTCAATTGTGTTCAAATATATTTTTGTTTAATTTCTGCATATTGTGTTAATCGATTCTGAAAGCCATCAAATTGGTATTAGAGCAAGGCACGAATAACACTACCGATTCCATGTTTGCGATTTTGCTAACCCAAGATCGAAACCCTAAATCGCTGTAAAACCTTAGAACATCTGAAATTGATTCCATAATCTCAAAGGATTGTTGAATATCAAATCACAGAGGAGGTTTAATATTTTCGATTTAAGAAGTAATTGGTCACGGGCAGTTTAGCAGAGGTGTGATCAAGCAATCGAAAGAACCATGGGGCAGTTTTCTAGCAACTAACAGGAGGTCCGAGATTCGATCCAGGAAGAAATTGATCAAAAGCAATTTGACAGAGATTTGATCAAATCCAGTGGTGACCGAAAGACCAGCGGGCTGTACTCGCAAGTATATATAATTCAACCGAAAGCAAAAGTAAAAGTTGAATAGTGACACATCAAGTCATATCAAGATTGGGAGAAGGAAGAAGACTCAGTCAATGGCTGGCAAGAATAATGAATCCGTAAAGGAAGCAGGACCATCAATGACGTTACAATGCCCAATTTTGAATTAAACAAATTATACAATTTGGGCAGTAAAGATCATAGCAATTTTTGATGTTCATGGAATCTCGGAGGTACTCGAAGAAGAAGAAGGTGCATTTGATTTTAAGAAAAATAGGATGGCTATTGCATATTTCTTTCAAGCAATGCCTGAAGAAATTGTTCTTCAGGTTGCTCATCATAAGAAAGCAGCAGACATATGGGCAGACTTAAAGGCTCGTTTTGTGGGAGCAGACAGGGTTAAAGAGGCTAGATTACAAACTCTTGAATCAGAGTTTGAAGCCTTGAAAATGAAAGATACGGACACTATCGATGACTTCACGGGAAAAATTAGTCAACTCGTGTCACAAGCCAACAACCTTGGATCCACAATCGATAATAAAAAATTAGTCTGAAAACTACTTAAATCTGTACCAAAGAAGTACATTCAGATTGTTGCTGCAATTGAGCAATTTGCATATTTGAATACTATATTGTTTTAAGAAGCCATTTGAAGATTAAAAGCATATGAAGAACGCATCAAGGAGTCAACCGAGTAAGAAGACAAACATAATAAACTTATGTTCATCAACACATCTGGAAAAGAAAAGTTTGAAGAACATAAGTGTAAGCATTGTGGCAATTGGAGTTTAAACCAAGGAAACTTTGGACAAGGCCGAGGTAAAGGTCGTTGGTCCAGGAAAAGTAAAGACGGTGCCATGGAAAGTTAGGCGAACCTATCCGTGAAGATAAAAGTCATGTGAGATGCCATAAGTGTAACGAGCTCGGACATTATAAAAGTGAATGTCCAAAATGGAAGGATAGGAGGCTCATCTCGTTTGGAGTCAAACTACACTACCATGAGGAAATAGCAAGTCATAATACAAGATTGAGATTAAGGGGGTGATTGTTGGAATAATCCCGATCTTGTTAAATATCCCGTTAGTTTATTATAGTTTAGTTAAACTTTGTTATATAGTTCGGTTAGCAAAGTTAGGGTGTAAATTGTAATTAGTTGATATTTTGTGTGAATATTGTAAATAGGGAAGATGTGATACCTTGCGACGGTTGACGGAATAACCGTCGGTGAATAACCGTCGATGGGTATAAATACCACCACCGACCACCATTGTAAATTATCAATTGAAGAAAAAATCAATAATAACGAATCGTTCATATTCAATTGTGTTCAAATATATTTTTGTTTAATTTCTGCATATTGTGTTAATCGATTCTGAAAGCCATCAAATTGGTATTAGAGCAAGGCACGAATAACACTACCGATTCCATGTTTGCGATTTTGCTAACCCAAGATCGAAACCCTAAATCGCTGTAAAACCTTAGAACATCTGAAATTGATTCCATAATCTCAAAGGATTGTTGAATATCAAATCACAGAGGAGGTTCAATATTTTCGATTTAAGAAGTAATTGGTCACGGGCAGTTTAGCAGAGGTGTGATCAAGCAATCGAAAGAACCATGGGGCAGTTTTCTAGCAACTAACAGGAGGTCTGAGATTCGATCCAGGAAGAAATTGATCAAAAGCAATTTGATAGAGATTTGATCAAATCCAGTGGTGACCGAAAGACCAGCGGGCTGTACTCGCAAGTATATATAATTCAACCGAAAGCAAAAGTAAAAGTTGAATAGTGACACATCAAGTCATATCAAGATTGGGAGAAGGAAGAAGACTCAGTCAATGGCTGGCAAGAATAATGAATCCGTAAAGGAAGCAGGACCATCAATGACGTTACAATGCCCAATTTTGAATTTAACAAATTATACAATTTGGGGAGTAAAGATCATAGCAATTTTTGATGTTCATGGAATCTCGGAGGTACTCGAAGAAGAAGAAGGTGCATTTGATTTTAAGAAAAATAGGATGGCTATTGCATATTTCTTTCAAGCAATGCCTGAAGAAATTGTTCTTCAGGTTGCTCATTATAAGAAAGCAGCAGACATATGGGCAGACTTAAAGGCTCGTTTTGTGGGAGCAGACAGGGTTAAAGAGGCTAGATTACAAACTCTTGAATCAGAGTTTGAAGCATTGAAAATGAAAGATACGGACACTATCGATGACTTCACGGGAAAAATTAGTCAACTCGTGTCACAAGCCAACAACCTTGGATCCACAATCGATAATAAAAAATTAGTCTGAAAACTACTTAAATCTGTACCAAAGAAGTACATTCAGATTGTTGCTGCAATTGAGCAATTTGCAAATTTGAATACTATATTGTTTTAAGAAGCCATTTGAAGATTAAAAGCATATGAAGAACGCATCAAGGAGTCAACCGAGTAAGAAGACAAACATAATAAACTTATGTTCATCAACACATCTGGAAAAGAAAAGTTTGAAGAACATAAGTGTAAGCATTGTGGCAATTGGAGTTTAAACCAAGGAAACTTTGGACAAGGCCGAGGTAAAGGTCGTTGGTCCAGGAAAAGTAAAGACGGTGCCATGGAAAGTTAGGCGAACCTATCCGTGAAGATAAAAGTCATGTGAGATGCCATAAGTGTAACGAGCTCGGACATTATAAAAGTGAATGTCCAAAATGGAAGGATAGGAGGCTCATCTCGTTTGGAGTCAAACTACACTACCATGAGGAAATAGCAAGTCATAATACAAGATTGAGATTAAGGGGGTGATTGTTGGAATAATCCCGATCTTGTTAAATATCCCGTTAGTTTATTATAGTTTTGTTAAACTTTGTTATATAGTTCGGTTAGCAAAGTTAGGGTGTAAATTGTAATTAGTTGACATTTTGGGTGAATATTGTAAATAGGGAAGATGTGATACGTTGCGACGGTTGACGGAATAACCGTCGGTGAATAACCGTCGATGGGTATAAATACCACCACCGACCACCATTGTAAATTATCAATTGAAGACAAAATCAATAATAACAAATCGTTCATATTCAATTGTGTTCAAATATATTTTTGTTTAATTTCTGCATATTGTGTTATTCGATTCTGAAAGCCATCAAATTGGTATTAGAGCAAGGCACGAATAACACTACCGATTCCATGTTTGCGATTTTGCTAACCCAAGATCGAAACCCTAAATCGCTGTAAAACCTTAGAACATCTGAAATTGATTCCATAATCTCAAAGGATTGTTGAATATCAAATCACAGAGGAGGTTCAATATTTTCGATTCAAGAAGTAATTGGTCACGGGCAGTTTAGCTGAGGTGTGATCAAGCAATCGAAAGAACCATGGGGCAGTTTTCTAGCAACTAACAGGAGGTCCGAGATTCGATCCAGGAAGAAATTGATCAAAAGCAATTTGTCAGAGATTTGATCAAATCCAGTGGTGACCGAAAGACCAGTGGGCTGTACTCGCAAGTATATATAATTCAACCAAAAGCAAAAGTAAAAGTTGAATAGTGACACATCAAGTCATATCAAGATTGGGAGAAGGAAGAAGACTCAGTCAATGGCTGGCAAGAATAATGAATCCGTAAAGGAAGCAGGACCATCAATGACGTTACAATGCCCAATTTTGAATTCAACAAATTATACAATTTGGGCAGTAAAGATCATAGCAATTTTTGATGTTCATGGAATCTCGGAGGTACTCGAAGAAGAAGAAGGTGCATTTGATTTTAAGAAAAATAGGATGGCTATTGCATATTTCTTTCAAGCAATGCCTGAAGAAATTGTTCTTCAGGTTGCTCATCATAAGAAAGCAGCAGACATATGGGCAGACTTAAAGGCTCGTTTTGTGGGAGCAGACAGGGTTAAAGAGGCTAGATTACAAACTCTTGAATCAGAGTTTGAAGCCTTGAAAATGAAAGATACGGACACTATCGATGACTTCACGGGAAAAATTAGTCAACTCGTGTCACAAGCCAACAACCTTGGATCCACAATCGATAATAAAAAATTAGTCTGAAAACTACTTAAATCTGTACCAAAGAAGTACATTCAGATTGTTGCTGCAATTGAGCAATTTGCATATTTGAATACTATATTGTTTTAAGAAGCCATTTGAAGATTAAAAGCATATGAAGAACGCATCAAGGAGTCAATCGAGTAAGAAGACAAACATAATAAACTTATGTTCATCAACACATCTGGAAAAGAAAAGTTTGAAGAACATAAGTGTAAGCATTGTGGCAATTGGAGTTTAAACCAAGGAAACTTTGGACAAGGCCGAGGTAAAGGTCGTTGGTCCAGGAAAAGTAAAGACGGTGCCATGGAAAGTTAGGCGAACCTATCCGTGAAGATAAAAGTCATGTGAGATGCCATAAGTGTAACGAGCTCGGACATTATAAAAGTGAATGTCCAAAATGGAAGGATATGAGGCTCATCTCGTTTGGAGTCAAACTACACTACCATGAGGAAATAGCAAGTCATAATACAAGATTGAGATTAAGGGGGTGATTGTTGGAATAATCCCGATCTTGTTAAATATCCCGTTAGTTTATTATAGTTTAGTTAAACTTTGTTATATAGTTCGGTTAGCAAAGTTAGGGTGTAAATTGTAATTAGTTGATATTTTGTGTGAATATTGTAAATAGGGAAGATGTGATACGTTGCGACGGTTGACGGAATAACCGTCGGTGAATAACCGTCGATGGGTATAAATACCACCACCGACCACCATTGTAAATTATCAATTGAAGACAAAATCAATAATAACAAATCGTTCATATTCAATTGTGTTCAAATATATTTTTGTTTAATTTCTGCATATTGTGTTATTCGATTCTGAAAGCCATCAAATTGGTATTAGAGCAAGGCACGAATAACACTACCGATTCCATGTTTGCGATTTTGCTAACCCAAGATCGAAACCCTAAATCGCTGTAAAACCTTAGAACATCTGAAATTGATTCCATAATCTCAAAGGATTGTTGAATATCAAATCACAGAGGAGGTTCAATATTTTCGATTCAAGAAGTAATTGGTCACGGGCAGTTTAGCAGAGGTGTGATCAAGCAATCGAAAGAACCATGGGGCAGTTTTCTAGCAACTAACAGGAGGTCCGAGATTCGATCCAGGAAGAAATTGATCAAAAGCAATTTGTCAGAGATTTGATCAAATCCAGTGGTGACCGAAAGACCAGTGGGCTGTACTCGCAAGTATATATAATTCAACCGAAAGCAAAAGTAAAAGTTGAATAGTGACACATCAAGTCATATCAAGATTGGGAGAAGGAAGAAGAATCAGTCAATGGCTGGCTGGCAAGAATAATGAATCCGTAAAGGAAGCAGGACCATCAATGACGTTACAATGCCCAATTTTGAATTCAACAAATTATACAATTTGGGCAGTAAAGATCATAGCAATTTTTGATGTTCATGGAATCTCGGAGGTACTCGAAGAAGAAGAAGGTGCATTTGATTTTAAGAAAAATAGGATGGCTATTGCATATTTCTTTCAAGCAATGCCTGAAGAAATTGTTCTTCAGGTTGCTCATCATAAGAAAGCAGCAGACATATGGGCAGACTTAAAGGCTCGTTTTGTGGGAGCAGACAGGGTTAAAGAGGCTAGATTACAAACTCTTGAATCAGAGTTTGAAGCCTTGAAAATGAAAGATACGGACACTATCGATGACTTCACGGGAAAAATTAGTCAACTCGTGTCACAAGCCAACAACCTTGGATCCACAATCGATGATAAAAAATTAGTTTGAAAACTACTTAAATCTGTACCAAAGAAGTACATTCAGATTGTTGCTGCAATTGAGCAATTTGCAAATTTGAATACTATATTGTTTTAAGAAGCCATTTGAAGATTAAAAGCATATGAAGAACGCATCAAGGAGTCAACCGAGTAAGAAGACAAACATAATAAACTTATGTTCATCAACACATCTGGAAAAGAAAAGTTTGAAGAACATAAGTGTAAGCATTGTGGCAATTGGAGTTTAAACCAAGGAAACTTTGGACAAGGCCGAGGTAAAGGTCGTTGGTCCAGGAAAAGTAAAGACGGTGCCATGGAAAGTTAGGCGAACCTATCCGTGAAGATAAAAGTCATGTGAGATGCCATAAGTGTAACGAGCTCGGACATTATAAAAGTGAATGTCCAAAATGGAAGGATAGGAGGCTCATCTCGTTTGGAGTCAAACTACACTACCATGAGGAAATAGCAAGTCATAATACAAGATTGAGATTAAGGGGGTGATTGTTGGAATAATCCCGATCTTGTTAAATATCCCGTTAGTTTATTATAGTTTAGTTAAACTTTGTTATATAGTTCGGTTAGCAAAGTTAGGGTGTAAATTGTAATTAGTTGATATTTTGTGTGAATATTGTAAATAGGGAAGATGTGATACGTTGCGACGGTTGACGGAATAACCGTCGGTGAATAACCGTCGATGGGTATAAATACCACCACCGACCACCATTGTAAATTATCAATTGAAGACAAAATCAATAATAACGAATCGTTCATATTCAATTGTGTTCAAATATATTTTTGTTTAATTTCTGCATATTGTGTTAATCGATTCTGAAAGCCATCAAATTGGTATTAGAGCAAGGCACGAATAACACTACCGATTCCATGTTTGCGATTTTGCTAACCCAAGATCGAAACCCTAAATCGCTGTAAAACCTTAGAACATCTGAAATTGATTCCATAATCTCAAAGGATTGTTGAATATCAAATCACAGAGGAGGTTTAATATTTTCGATTTAAGAAGTAATTGGTCACGGGCAGTTTAGCAGAGGTGTGATCAAGCAATCGAAAGAACCATGGGGCAGTTTTCTAGCAACTAACAGGAGGTCCGAGATTCGATCCAGGAAGAAATTGATCAAAAGCAATTTGACAGAGATTTGATCAAATCCAGTGGTGACCGAAAGACCAGCGGGCTGTACTCGCAAGTATATATAATTCAACCGAAAGCAAAAGTAAAAGTTGAATAGTGACACATCAAGTCATATCAAGATTGGGAGAAGGAAGAAGACTCAGTCAATGGCTGGCAAGAATAATGAATCCGTAAAGGAAGCAGGACCATCAATGACGTTACAATGCCCAATTTTGAATTAAACAAATTATACAATTTGGGCAGTAAAGATCATAGCAATTTTTGATGTTCATGGAATCTCGGAGGTACTCGAAGAAGAAGAAGGTGCATTTGATTTTAAGAAAAATAGGATGGCTATTGCATATTTCTTTCAAGCAATGCCTGAAGAAATTGTTCTTCAGGTTGCTCATCATAAGAAAGCAGCAGACATATGGGCAGACTTAAAGGCTCGTTTTGTGGGAGCAGACAGGGTTAAAGAGGCTAGATTACAAACTCTTGAATCAGAGTTTGAAGCCTTGAAAATGAAAGATACGGACACTATCGATGACTTCACGGGAAAAATTAGTCAACTCGTGTCACAAGCCAACAACCTTGGATCCACAATCGATAATAAAAAATTAGTCTGAAAACTACTTAAATCTGTACCAAAGAAGTACATTCAGATTGTTGCTGCAATTGAGCAATTTGCATATTTGAATACTATATTGTTTTAAGAAGCCATTTGAAGATTAAAAGCATATGAAGAACGCATCAAGGAGTCAACCGAGTAAGAAGACAAACATAATAAACTTATGTTCATCAACACATCTGGAAAAGAAAAGTTTGAAGAACATAAGTGTAAGCATTGTGGCAATTGGAGTTTAAACCAAGGAAACTTTGGACAAGGCCGAGGTAAAGGTCGTTGGTCCAGGAAAAGTAAAGACGGTGCCATGGAAAGTTAGGCGAACCTATCCGTGAAGATAAAAGTCATGTGAGATGCCATAAGTGTAACGAGCTCGGACATTATAAAAGTGAATGTCCAAAATGGAAGGATAGGAGGCTCATCTCGTTTGGAGTCAAACTACACTACCATGAGGAAATAGCAAGTCATAATACAAGATTGAGATTAAGGGGGTGATTGTTGGAATAATCCCGATCTTGTTAAATATCCCGTTAGTTTATTATAGTTTTGTTAAACTTTGTTATATAGTTCGGTTAGCAAAGTTAGGGTGTAAATTGTAATTAGTTGATATTTTGTGTGAATATTGTAAATAGGGAAGATGTGATACGTTGCGACGGTTGACGGAATAACCGTCGGTGAATAACCGTCGATGGGTATAAATACCACCACCGACCACCATTGTAAATTATCAATTGAAGACAAAATCAATAATAACAAATCGTTCATATTCAATTGTGTTCAAATATATTTTTGTTTAATTTCTGCATATTGTGTTATTCGATTCTGAAAGCCATCAAATTGGTATTAGAGCAAGGCACGAATAACACTACCGATTCCATGTTTGCGATTTTGCTAACCCAAGATCGAAACCCTAAATCGCTGTAAAACCTTAGAACATCTGAAATTGATTCCATAATCTCAAAGGATTGTTGAATATCAAATCACAGAGAAGGTTCAATATTTTCGATTCAAGAAGTAATTGGTCACGGGCAGTTTAGCAGAGGTGTGATCAAGCAATCGAAAGAACCATGGGGCAGTTTTCTAGCAACTAACAGGAGGTCCGAGATTTGATCCAGGAAGAAATTGATCAAAAGCAATTTGTCAGAGATTTGATCAAATCCAGTGGTGACCGAAAGACCAGTGGGCTGTACTCGCAAGTATATATAATTCAACCGAAAGCAAAAGTAAAAGTTGAATAGTGACACATCAAGTCATATCAAGATTGGGAGAAGGAAGAAGACTCAGTCAATGGCTGGCAAGAATAATGAATCCGTAAAGGAAGCAGGACCATCAATGACGTTACAATGCCCAATTTTGAATTCAACAAATTATACAATTTGGGCAGTAAAGATCATAGCAATTTTTGATGTTCATGGAATCTCGGAGGTACTCGAAGAAGAAGAAGGTGCATTTGATTTTAAGAAAAATAGGACGGCTATTGCATATTTCTTTCAAGCAATGCCTGAAGAAATTGTTCTTCAGGTTGCTCATCATAAGAAAGCGGCAGACATATGTGTAGACTTAAAGGCTCGTTTTGTAGGAGCAGACAGGGTTAAAGAGGCTAGATTACAAACTCTTGAATTAGAGTTTGGAGCCTTGAAAATGAAAGATATGGACACTATCGATGACTTCACGGGAAAAATTAGTCAACTCGTGTCACAAGCCAACAACATTGGATCCACAATCGGTAATAAAAAATTAGTCTGAAAACTACTTAAATCTGTACCGAAGAAGTACATTCAGATTGTTGCTGCAATTGAGCAATTTGAAGATTTGAATACTATGTTGTTTCAAGAAGCCATTGGAAGATTAAAAGCATATGAAGAACGCATCAAGGAGCCAACCGAGTAAGAAGACAAACATAATAAACTTATGTTCACCAACACATCTGGAAAAGAAAAGTTTAAAGAACATAAGTGTAAGCATTGTGGAAACTGGAGTTTAAACCAAGGAAAATTTGGACATGGCCGGGGTAAAGGTCGTTGGTCCAGGAAAAGTAAAGACGGTGAACAAGCTCATGAAGACAAAGGCCATGGAAAGTTAGGCGAACCTATTCGTGAAGATAAAAGTCATGTGAGATGCCATAAGTGCAACGAGCTTGGACATTATAAAAGTGAATGTCCAAAATGGAAGGATCAGGAGGCTTATCTCGTTTGGAGTCAAACTACACTACTATGAGGAAATAGCAAGTCATTATACAAGATCGAGATTAAGGGGGTGATTGTTGGAATAATCCCGATCTCGTTAAATATCCCGTTAGTTTATTATAGTTTAATTAAACTTTGTTATATAGTTCGGTTAACAAAGTTAGGGTGTAAATTGTAATTAGTTGATATTTTGTGTGAATATTGTAAATAGGGAAGATGTGAAACGTTGCGACGGTTGACGGAATAATCTTCGGTGAATAACCGTCGGTGGGTATAAATACCACCACAGCCCACCATTGTTAATTATCAATTGAAGACAAAATCAATAATAAAGAATCGTTCATATTCAATTGTGTTCAAATATATTTTCGTTTAATTTCTGCATATTTTGTTAATCGATTCTGAAGGCCATCAGTAAAGAGCTAATTCATGTTATTAGTTATGGTTAGGTGGCTAGATTGTAACAATATGGCTAGCTTGACAACATGTACACTGAAATTTCTTTTGATCATGTTTGTTTAAACTTTGGACAATAGGGTTTTAGTGGAAATACTAGTCTAGTGCATGTTGTTGTGAAGAGAATGGGGGAGCTTGATGAAAAGCCTATTATTGCTGCTGCTAAGAAACATTTTTCTAATTAATAAAAAGGAGGTATCTAAAAATGCCATAAAGTTGGCATCTTTGTGGGAGGATCATCTCCGATCCTAGCCGGCATCCCTTCAAAATCATCACCGTTGAAGGGAATAGTGAGGTATCACATACCCTTCTTTTTCTGGTTTTAATAAACTTATTTAATATAAAACATCAATAGCTTATTGTTTGAGGAGCATGTTGATAAATCTATGAAAGTGAAAGTGACACATGATTATGCTGGAGATTCTGGATGAAGAAGATGAGAAGATTACAAGCCTAAAAGACGAACATCAGAAAGGTGTGTATGATGATGTTGTTATGGCTCTAAAATAATAAACGAGTTCAACCAGTGCAAGAACTTTGGAACAAGATGGACGGAATACGGGCAACCTTGAAAGAAGGCGTTGAAGTTGTTCTTAATCAATGGAAAATCTCTAAACATTGCAGAAGACGTTAAACTAGATTGCAGTATAACTTTGATTGGTAGTTTAAACTTGAACTTGTAGTATTAAGTATTAACAAACACTTAATGTGGGAGTATTGTTTAAGGCATAACTCTGTTTTTCTGTCTAAAACTGCTTCATCTGTTGCTGAATCTAATATATATGCTAGTTATGGATTTCGTGTTACTTTAATTTCCAAAATGAATATAAATGATATTGTAGTTTGAGGGCTAAGTGTAACTTTAAGGAAATGTGAAAGGAAAATGGACTTTTTGCCAAAGTCATCAAAAATCGAGTTCACAATTATCTTGCAGTAAACCACACTTGACCAATTACTTTGCTCTAACGCTTATCTTGACTTTACTGTTGCAACAAACATGTAACACTAAACTTTATACATCATATTAATAGTTTTATGTTAAGGTAGTACATTCCGATGTAAGTATTAACGGAAACTAACGTATTTTAGAAAAGTATTTTCGGTCTTTTAATCGTTTTAGTTTGATGTGCTTGGATACACTTTGGATGATAAGTAATTGTTTAAAAATAACTAATATTAATTGTTTAAAAGTAATTAACAAAATACATTAAATAATTAGAAAAAGGCACTCGCCATCACTTACCATGTTTAGTGATAACGAAACTCTTCTTGCCTAGGTGGCACCTACATGACAACGTTTCACTATCACTTGGTATTATAGATCGCAGTAACTAGCTAGTAATTTCACTTGGAAAGTTTTGCTAATATAGAGTTTGATCTCCATGTATTTTTAAAGTAAGATTCAAGCCGACACGAAGAAGATAAGACCAAAAAGCTATAATATAGTAATATCGCTTGAAAGATTTGCTCACTTTGGCGAGATTAAGGAAACTATTACCTAACCTCAATCAATTTGGAAGTTAAGATAAGCACGGGAGAAAAAATGATACTGCTTTAAAACATGATAGGAAGATGTAAATGTGTACGATCCTTGAACACAATAAAAATCAAATACATATTAACTAAATCGGAAGTTGTATATTTTTCACCTTCCAGTTGTCCATTCATTAATATTACATTAAAAGTCTACACCAAACCAATGTCCTAAATTTAGTAACAAAATTTAGTAACAGACACAATTCTCATCCTATTCAACATGAATGTCATCCAGTGTCAATCTATTAGAATCTTCACCATTTACCAGCATCCTAAGACCATATTTAACTCACCCACCCACACCTTCTTCCAAAACCGCACAAACTAGGAATATAATCATATGTTAAGTTTCCTATGTTGTGAATGCATAATGGCCTGTTCTCGGTTGTGCTTTGAATAAAGCTCCTAAAAGTGCGCTTTCCCCTGCATTTGGCATTCCCACTAAGCCGACTTCGGCTATGCTTTTTCATCTCCTTGGGATCACTCTCAGGGTTTGTAGGATTTCCCATGAGTTCTAACACATTTAACTAAACGGAGTGCGTTCGAGTCTATCAATTTGAGTTCACCAGTTGAATCGTTTAACAAGTAAAATTTTACATTTACTTTGTTTCTATATATGATTTATGTTATAGCTTAAACAGGTTTGATTTATGACAGCCCTCGAGAACACAGCTAATTAAGCATCGTAATCTGATCCGAATAGTCACGCCTCCTCCAATCACCATTCAGCCCTCCCTAAAAGTATAATATTTTGTTCATTAACACGCTTAGCAAGCATCATTAAATAAATTATAGGTTTTATTTGCAGAAGAAACAAGAAAACTATGGAACCCAAAAAAGGACAATTACAAATCTAAGTAACAAGAACTAGCATATACATTAGATTCACCGAAGGATGAACGCTAAATTACAAAAGTTATTTTAGAAAAAAAACCAACACTCCCAATGAAGTGTTTAAATAACTGCTACTCACCAAAGTTATCCGGCAATCTAGTTTAACGTCTGTTACGTTGTTTGTAGGTTTTCCATTGACTGAGAAAAACTTCAACGCCTTCTTTCAAGGTTGCCCGTCTTTTCTCCATCTTGTTCCAAAGTTCTAGCACTGGATATCTGCCACTCGGGTTGAAATCGTTTAATTCTTTTAGAGCTGTAATGACAGCATCATACACATCTTTCTCATTTTCATCTTTCAGCCTTGTAATCTTCTCATCTTCTTCATCCAGAATCTCCTGTAGAAACATATTTAGAAAGAAAATAAAGATACTGGTTAAATCTCAAAAGCTATTGATGTTTAATATTATGATACCACGCTTTTCCCCTTTGATGGTGATGACTTTAAATGGATGCCAACTAGGATCCCTAAGATAACTCTCCCACAAAGATGCCAATTTTATGGCATTCTCTGACACCTCTTTTTTATTAGAACAATGTCTCTTAGCAGTAGCAATAAAAGGCTTTTGATCAAGCTCTCCCATTCTCTTCACACCAGCACGCGCACGACCATTGTTTCCACTCAAACCTTGTTCAAACAAATGGTAATTTCAAGCGACTTGAAACTTGGGTAGACGCTAATAAAGACAAGAAGGAAACAAGCTCATGGAAATTAGCCTTCATGAATTTCTACTAGTTCATCATTGCTTCTTCGTTCTTGAACCCTTGATGCCTGATGAAGCGCTTTACAATCCTCAAATTACACTTCCTTTTCTTTCAGATCTTTTTTTATTGATTCCAGTTTGTTATTGGCTTCAAGATATTCATCAGTCATGTGTTTCATCACTTTTAAGACTTCCTTCATTTGCTCAAATGTTAGCTCCAACCATTTCTTTTCATCAAGCTTCTTTTCAAGCTCAATGATTTTCTGGTGAAGTTTTTCTTTTTCTCTCTGTCATGAAAAAATATAAATTTACTGGAAAAAAGCACATGCTAAAATATGAAAAGTCTGTCAACATACCATATGATCCTCAGCTAGCTTCAACGCTCTTTCATCTGCCTTTTTCTGTTCCAAAACTACCAATTCAATATGCCAAAATAAAACATTTCATCACATTAGATTATAATCTTGCAGATTCACATAACAAAATCTGACTACCATTTTCTTCTCATCGTCAAGCTTCCTCTTCTCAGTTTCATTTATAGCTTCATGTGTTTTTCCTCTTTTTTCACGCTTATAAAGCTGCCACAAGTAGGGGTGTTCAAAACTATCCGAATCCATATCCAAATTAACCGACTATCCGTATCCGAAAATTCAGATATCCGAATCCTGGATATCCGAAAATTCGGATTCGGATTCGGATAGCAGTTTTCAGATTTTTTGGATATCCAAATTATCCGGTTTTTTAATTTTAATATATTTTAGTTATATTTTATATTGTACATAATAAGGAAACCCTAGATTCACATAAGTCATAACCGTGTGCGCCTACCTTCACCTGCGATCTTTCTCCGCCTCCTTCACCTTCATAGAATCTGCCATCATCACAGGTTCACACACCACAGTCCACACTCCACCCTCGCCGGTCCACCATCATCACAGGTTCACCGTCGCCATCTATCACTGGTCCACCGTCGCCATCCATCAAACCATCACAGGCCCGTCGCCACCCGTCACAGGTCTCCGTCGCCATCCGTCACAGGTCTCCGTTGCCATTCATTTATTGTTAGATTGTTATTTGGTTGTTTAATGTTTGGTTTGTTGGACTTAGAAACTTGTTATTTGGTTGTTGTATGTTTGATTTCTTGGATTTGGAAACTTGAATTCTTAAGATGATGTATGGTTTTTATTGATAAAACAAGTTTTTTTTATTTCATTTTCGGATATTAGGATATCCGAGGTTTCGGATTCGGATTCGGATAGTGATTTTCACTATCCGAAAGATTCGGATATCCGGTTTCGGATATCCGGTTTTGAACAGCCCTATCCACAAGTCTTGAATCGAAACAAGTACAAACTATAAAATCTCATTTCTAGCACCTTAACGTTCTCCTCTTGCATCATTTCCCGATCTAATCAACAACCCAAAATAAATCAAATAAAGATACAATTATACAAACAATTACACATATAATAGAACCTAAAAAACAATCTTGAAAGACTTATATACTCTTGTCTAAAACTTTTACTCATTAGTATCCCCAACACTTCATGCACATTATTTGGTGTTATCTTAATAATACGCCTTCCGATGTTCAATTCATTAAAACGTTGATCATAGTTAATGAGCAATCAATATCTCAAAATTAATGGATTTTGGTTTATTTGTAGTCTTAATATTGACCCAAAACCCATTGCTTCCACACAAGCTTTTTGTTCAGAGTTCATTGCCTTCACTGCATCAACAATAATAAAAGGTGCACATCTCATTCTCAACTTCTGTTTAAAAATTCAACAAAAGGTTTCCTTGATATCCTCCCGGCTGTCTTCTTTTCTCTAACAACTTTCTTCTTTGGACGTTGAAAGTCCGAGTCAGAGGTAATGTCTTCCACGTCTTTCCGTTTTGCTAACAACTTGCTAATTGGTGTATCAAAGTCTGAATCAGAGTTTGCTTCAACATGTTTTGTCTTAACTTTTTTCACTACGGCATCAAGTTGTTTTGTTTTCTTATCGACAGTCTTTCATTTAACATCATTCTTTTTCTCACCAGCCTTATTACCCTTAACTGAATCACATACATACAACAAAACAGGGGTGGGGGAAATTAAGAGGAATTATAAAACGGTTATAAAACGCATAACATCACATCTAGATTAATTAAATAGATGCAGATGATGAAAGAACCATAAACACTTATAAAACGCTTAACATCACATCTAGATTAACAAAATTCAAAAATATGATACAAGAACATTAAAACGCTTATAAAACGCTTAACAACACTATCAGATTAAAAAATAGAAAAATGTGATACAAGAACTATAAACGCTTGTCAAACGCATAACACCATATCTAGATCAATTACATAGATTCAGTGATACATAGAACCAGAAATGTTTGTCAAACGCTTAAATCAACAACGGTTTTTTTAATAGTAATTAAACCTAAAACGCATACAAGAATAATAAAGAATACACTCTCTGTAATCTGAGGTCTATCATGATTTTCTTTCGATCTTTGTTTTAGATTAATTTAAATGCTATTAAAGCTTTGTTTAAAATAGTTTTGTGAATAGCAAAACACGTCCCATCAATTTCAATATTTACACTTAGTGAAAAATTGGAATGCCAGTTTTGGAAACACAAAAGTCCTAAAACACAAAACATAATAGAGACCCCTAGAAATTATTTTGTTAAATCAAATTTATATATCAATTTACATTTTATGTCTAATCCACGTTAGCAATAGTATCATAAATAAATTTATGCTGCTTGTTCACGGCAGAACCCAACAGACAGTACCATTCTAAAAATTTTAAGTCTAACCTACGGGTTTACTTTGTTTATGAGCTTGCTTTACTTCGAGGTATACAATCTAGTATCTGTTTTCTATTTGTGTATGTGCTATTTACTCCCTGTTTCTCAGACAAGTTTGCTGGATCATTTCCGGCAAGGTTGACGTTTTTACTAGATCAAAAACCTAACAATTTAAATCTAGGCTTAGTTTTGTCAATTAGATTATTAGATAAGAACTTTGCTACTACTATTTGATCAATGTATTATTCATATATTAACTATATGTTAGATTAGCTGATTTGGTGTATCTGCATACATATTGTTCCATTTAAGTTAGCAACTGTTGTTGCTGAAACAAGATTAATTAATTGCTTGTTAAGATCAAAGTACCAATCAAACAATATTTAATCTCAAAGGTGAGTTTCTTACACCCCCTTTTTAACGCTTTCACACATTTTGAGCATATATCCTATCAACATTACAATTTCGTTTATTCATTATTTACAAACTACAATTCTTTACATGGACTTGTGTGTTTATTTGTTTACTTGCTCAAAGATTACATGCCCATGGTTTCCTCATTAAGTATGATCATACGCCCCCCCCCCCCTTTGCGCTCAAGTCATTTGTTGTTTTGAGTGGAAACGGGTCTCATTATCCGAGTACGTTAGTGCACAATTCCAACTGGGAAGGACCTGACCTTACTTGCGCTTATCTGAGTACGTTGGTGCATAATTCCAATTGGAAAGGACTTTACTTGCCCATTTATATTTATTCATGGAATTGTATGATTTTTATATACTTATATCAAACTTGTGTGAACTCACCAACTATTCATTTAGTTGACATTATTTTATATATATGCTACAGGTACATCTATTCGAAGTTGACACAAGAAGAGGACATTAGAACTTAGGGCATTTCAATAAATGGACAAGCTGTTATATTGTTCTTGTATTTTTCGTGTATTTCTTGTTACAAACTTGTGTACTTGATGTTTAAATTAATTAATGATAATATTGTCACTTAATAGTGTCACATGTGCTTTGAGCAATCTGTATCACATTCAGGCGTTTTGGTGTTATAGATTGGTATTAGAGTCGTGACTATAAGATAGGACATTAGACGTAGTGTCCTAGTTGGTTATAGCTTATTTTTGTTTATTTAGGGTTGCAAGATTAGAAATTATGTGGGCCACATTTGATTGTTCAATGCACATTATTTGGTTATTATTGATTTGTTAGTGCCTCATGTACACAAATGATGTTATACTTTACCTCATGTACACAAACATCACACACTAGTCCAAGGCTCATGCCTAAAGCAAAGATTTTCAAACATTTTTCAAGAATCGATTTTTTCGGTGTTTCGATATTTTTTCTTCTTAAAGATGGTTCTATATGGCGGGTATGTAGTAAACTGTAAGGGGGACGTGCTTGTTTTCAGAAACTCTTGACACCAAGGTTATTGAAACCTAAGGATATAAGCAATGCGCATAAATCCCAATCAGACGCGGGACCCGGTTTCTTACCCGGAGAGTTAGGAAAGGGCATGAACTCTATTAAGCCAAAGCATACCACTTTCAACGCCATATGAATCACAACTTTAAGTTTTCAAATGTGACCATGTTCTTTTTGTGAAAAGAATATGGTTGCACTCCTAAGGATGTCACACAAGTCATGGTGGTTCATGCAATGTGTGATTCTGATGTTTTACAATGTGTTTTAACTGAAAGACTGTCAAGTCGTGGTGATACACGAATACCCAGCTTTTGGTTCGATTTGATTACGTATTTTGATTTTTTTTTTGTGTTGTAGTACGAGAATAGTCGGATTTCAACTCGTTTTCATTAGTTATTATTACGGTTTAATATTGAAACTTCGAAAATTCATGGCGATACATGAAATGTCGAGTTCCAAATTGATTTTTTTCTTTAAGTATGCATTTATTAATACGATTTAAAATTAAAACTTCGAAAAGTCATTGTGACACATGAATTGTGGAGTTTCAATTTGATTATTTTCTATATATATACTCATTTATTATTACGATTTAAAATTGAAACTTCAAAAAGTCATGGTGGTACATGAATAGTCGAGTTTCAGTTGTTATTATATTCATTTACTATCATGTTGTAAAATTTCAATTCGATTTCATTACTTATACTAAGTTTGATATATTTTCCATGTTGTTATTCAAAAATTTATGAGATTTTTTTATGGAAATGAACATTTCAATTTCGGTTTCGAATTTTGTTTCATGCAATTTTATTTCTTTACTTGTTTTCTTTAAATATTTATATATATTGTTTTGATGTTTCTTTTGGTCGATAAAATGAATTTCATATTTACGTCTCATGTCACGCAAATCATTCACGTTTCGTGGCATGTCTTCTTGTTTTCCTCGACGTCGCCCTCAAAACTCAACTCGCAAAGTGACAACTCCTATTATCGCACTATTGGCCACTGAAACCCTTATTAACCATGATAGTAGATCCAATAACTATGCTTGAACCGATCCAAAACCCAATACAACTCTTGGACACTCAAACGTACCCCAACAAAAAGCTTGGCACGTGGACACACCCTTTGTATAACATGTGTAAATCCCACCACTCCATTAGCATACAAGTGCGATAATTTCAGCCACCACCTCTTACCAAAAACCTATACATATTCAACATCACATATCCCCACAACTTGTTACCCAACCATTTATCCCAACTATATGCCATATGCTCGTACTTCAAGCATGATATCAGTGTAGTGACCCGAGTACCCCCACAATACTCAAAAATGCCTAACTTGTTTCCACCTTGAAACATCTTAAACCGCATCCTCTGACCACTTGGAGCTCACTCGTAGACTTACACCCCTACTTAGCCCCTTCATACTCGTTAAACATACTTATTTCTATTATTTAAAAAAATCATGACGTTTCTCCGCATTCAATATATATATATTTTTTTAACGAACACCTTATACTTATATTTTCGAATCCTCAAATTATTTTAAAAATAGTTAATTAACAAGTACTTGATTGATGTTCTTCAAAAAGACTTTAAGTCAAACATATGGTTATTATGATCACTATTATTATTATTACTATTTTTATTATTAATAAATTTACTACTATTATTACTATTAGTATCGATATCGCTATTATCATTACTATTTCATTACTACTATTATGGCCACTATTATTATTGTTATTATTATTATTATTATTATTATTATTACCACTATAATTCTGATTATATATAATATTTTTAAGGTTAAATGAAAATGTTAAATAAAGTAAAAT
This sequence comes from Bidens hawaiensis, assembly GCF_021521415.1. Taxonomy (NCBI): domain Eukaryota; kingdom Viridiplantae; phylum Streptophyta; class Magnoliopsida; order Asterales; family Asteraceae; genus Bidens; species Bidens hawaiensis. The sequence continues at coordinate 63,460 of NW_027505630.1, forward strand.
TATTGTTTCAAACAAGTCCTAAGTCTTGAGGCTATTATATTATCATCACAATAGTTCTATCAAAACGAGTTATTTTTAGTTGGAGATCATCTTTAAATTTTTCATAGACGCCGCCATAAGGGAGGCCTTTATTTTACATTAAAAAAATTTCATAAAGTGTCGCAAACTTAACAGTAGCTAAGAATTTTTTTATTATTACTATTACTAAGCTTTTTGAAAAATTATTATTATAAAAGCATCGTTTTTTTTTCGAATTTCATAAACTTAAGTGAATTTTAAAGAGAGTATTTTTCTCTTCCCCTTCGTCAACACCGACAAATTCAGTTGAGAAATAATGGCACTACACTCACCATAACCTTCATACCTCAAACCTACCGTCGAGAAGACAAGTATCGCAAGTCTCGTCTTGTTTTATTTTTATTTTTATTATTAATTTCTTTTCTCATATATATATATAAATATATATATATATATATATATATTATCCTATTTGAATATAACCAAAGCAACTTTATGTATTCAATCCTTTCAAGGATTATTTATGAAGTTTATAACTGAGTTTGGCTATTTGTGATTGCCGAGCCATTTTCGTTGTTATTCATTGTTGCATTGCTGAATTTGTTTATTATATCTCAATCTTGCTTTGTGACTGATTTCCCATAAATGTAACCGTTTAGTGGAAATTGGGATTTCAAACATGCTTAGGTACATGTTGAATTTATATTACTTTTACACGAATTGTTTTTGATTATTTGTTTGGTTCTTTTTTCATCCAATGTTTCACCGAATTATTTTCTTAATGTCTCATTAATCTGAGACCTATGTTTTACTTTGATTTCAAAGTTTCAAGTATATATTTGGTTAATCTTGCTTTTATTCAAAATTGATGTTTTATGGGGAATTTTCATTCGTTAAACGAAGTTTCAAAATGATGTTTTACGTTGTTTTGACTCCAAGAACTTAAATTATTTTGATATTTCGATATTATAGTTTCATCTATCAATTTTATGCCAATGTGTTTTCGATTTACTTGGTGATATTTTGTTAGCACAATGTTGCATTTAATTTCCATGTTATTCTCGACCCGGTTATTTACAACTAATTACTGTGATAGTCATGACTTTGATGTTTTATCTGTGTTGTTATTAATAACCTAAGTTTTCCTGATTTCCATGGTATTATTTCAAGAATCAAAAGTCTTATTCATCGACTTAATTATTCTTGAACCTCAATGTTTACATTTATGACGGTATTACTGACTTCGAAAGTTTTATTTATTTTTGTTTTTGAAACCCAATGTTTACATTCATCGATTTAATTATTCTTGAACCTCAATTTTTACCCAATATCTTGCAAAACCACACAATATGACAAACCATGTGGACCATGCGACGAACCAAGTAATTGCGGGTGCACACATAATTATCAAAGTAAGGACAGTTGTGTGCAATAACTTGAAACTTAGGATAATATATATATATATATATATATATATATATATATATATATATAATGTTAAAACTTTTAACAACTATATGTACTACTTGTTTTCTTATATTATTTTGGGACGAAATTTCTAAAAGTTGTGAATCTTGTAACATACGTTAATTTTCAAACCTGAAAACCCGACCCATTTTAATTTTTCGATGTGATTCGGTTAATTATGCATATACTCTTATGTTACATATTTCATACCTAATAGTTTTTCTTTCCTAAAGTTATTTAATAATATTAATCATTTCTAATATGTATATAAATAAAAATTATAACACTCATGATTTTTCTTTTTTCAAATATCACATAAATAACATTATTGATTAATAACTAAAGTGCATTCTTTTAATTTGGTTATGTCACATTTATTTTTACCTTAAGTTATTATTTTTAAGATGAAAAATATCTTCCCACATCATTCAAATTTTGGTCAAACCTCCTCCCCCAAAGCACTCTCCTAATCAATTTCATCATTAAAATATTCTTAAAGAATAACCTCCTTATTTTAGTATAAATAAGAACCTACTCCCACCCATTTCATTCTTACACCAGTCTTTGACATATTCAAGAGATTATTTTTCCATTTCAAATGTAGGGTTTTAATTATTCAAGTCTTCTTCATCTTATTTCTATTTATTTTAGTTCTTGTTCATACTAGTTAATCAAATGGTTACATGACCATAACATAATAATTTCTAGGAATCAACATAATCCATACACCATGGTGTATAGGGTGGATGAGAAAGAACACAAGGAGATTATCGATTACACGAAGGCCGATCACACTTGAAACGTTCATACATCTTTATTTTCCTGTTTTGAATCGTTATTTTTTATTCAAATGACCCAAGTATTTTTTATGATATATGCTAAAAAATGTTATATAATCATATCCAAGAAAGTTAATAATTTTATTTCATCAAATTCCTTTTCGAAATCGCTTAAATATTGCTTTTAGCAGTATTTCAGTTTTGACATTAGATATAGCCGTCAAAGAAAGAGGCATATCTTGTTCATAACAAACTGAAAAAGTGAAATATCAAATTTTATAATACACTTTATTGAAATACGGTTCTAAAAACTATTTTTACGCTTTAATTCATTCGTATGAATTCGCAATAAACGGTGCGCAAATTCGTACCCTCTGATTTACATGGCTGTTTTGGCCTTTTTAGGTTACAAATTGGTAAACCTTTTCTAAATGAAATTTGTTCAAAACATTCTAATTTAGTAAACTAGAAAGTCTTAATTTATAATAAAATTGTTTGATATTTTAAATAACTTAAACAAAACATAACGATTTCCTGTCCAAAAACTGATTTTGTATTTCATCTTCTTTTTTGATCTTTTCCTAGTTTTTTTATCTTATATTTTTTTATACATTTGATTTAGTATTCTTTAAACTTTACAATCCCATTAGTTAGTCTTTAATTATTATATTTTGTTTATTTATAGTTCGTGAGGTTCGATTGTTCATTTTCTTTAACGCGCTTTCGGTTGTCATTTCAAGTTTGGCTTTAATCTCAAAGGTGCGTTTCTCACGCCCCCTTTTTAATGCTTTCACACATTTTGAGGATATCATATATATCCTATCAACATTACAATTTCGTTTATTCATTATTTATAAACTACAATTCGTTACATGGACTTGTGTGTTTATTTGCTTACTTGCTCAAAGATTGCGTGCTCATAGTTTCCTTATTAAGTATGATCATACGCTACCCTTTGCGCTCAAGAAATTTGTTGTTATGAATGGAAAAGGGTCTCATTATCCGAGTACGTCGGTGCACAATCCCAACTGGAAAGGACCTTACGTGCACAATTCTAACCGGAAAGAACTTTACTTGCTCATTTACACTTGTTCATGGAATTATATGATTTTTATGTACTTATATCAAACTTGTGTGAACTCACCAACTATTCATTTAGTTGACATTATTTTATATATATGCTACAGGTACATCTATTCGAAGTTGACACAAGAAGAGGACATTAGATCTTAGGGCATTTCAATAAATGGACAAGCTGTTATATTGTTCTTGTATTTTTCGTGTATTTCTTGTTACAAATTTGTGTACTTGATGTTTAAATTAATTAATGATAATATTGTCACTTAATAGTGTCACATGTGTTTTGAGCAATCTGTACGTCACACTCAGGCGTTTCCGCTTTAGCCGAGGTGTTACAGATATATAACTGATATTAACTACATATTGCTACAAGTGATCTAATGTTACATGGTGGTCGTGTTTGATATATATTGCAAGATACGCGTACGATGAGTCACCTAATTGGATATGCAAATGACATGGATCCTAACTTGGAACTAAGAGGCGGTTGTATTGAAGTTCGGTTTCAGAAAAGCTTTTAAAATGTCCTTTCTGTCCTGATAGCATAGACTATGGTTACAATGCCCTACTCAAGCATGCGAATCACATTTTGATAGAATCTAAAACTGAGAGTTTTAAATAAAATGCGAATCATATGGGATTAGTTGAGTACTTGGAGAAGGAGTTTCAGGCTAAAATCAAGTGCTTTCGTTCAGCAAGTGTAAATCAAAATGCTAATGAAGAGATATATGTTTGGCCTTGGATGAGTGTGGTTGATAACAATGGCTACAACGGAGTTGAAGTTCATCTTCTTATGAAGTTGCAGGGTCACTCAGGCCTTGCTGTGGTTGAGTTTGGGAAGTTTATGATCGCTCTTGAGGTTATACAAGCATGGCTGGAAAGACTGGTTTGATCGGGAAAAATGCAAAGATGATAAGTCCTATGGTGTTGTTGGGGATTATCTTAGTAAAACTGGTGATTTGAAGACTTTTCCTGATTTACAAAAAGATGACGAATCAGTATTTATGGGGTTGAAAACTATGATAGATGAAACAAACAAAAGATGTGAAGAAATGAATGCTAAAATCAACAAAACAGATGATCAGATGGAATTTGTTATAGAGAGAAAGATGTGATAACTGAGAACTTTAATAGAGGTATAGTTTTTTCAAGATTGTTTATTGAAGTACAGTTATATATGTAATCGCGTGGGTCTTAATTTGATTTAGTTTATTCTTGATTAGATATGGAAATGATGCAAATGGTGGCACAAGAGCAGCTTAATATGATTACCACGCAGCATGAACGGACCAAGTGGATGTTGGAGGAGCTTGAAAAGGGACTAAAAGCGCGTGAAGCTATAAATGAAACTGAGAAGAAGAAGCTTGACAATGAGAAAGAAATGGTACTCAATTGTTTGTTAATTTGTGAACTGCAAGATCATATTCTAATGTGATGAAATTCTATTCTAGCAGACTGCATTGGCAAATTTGGAGCAGAAACTGGCAAATGAAAGAGTGTTGAAGCTAGCTGAGTGTCATAAGGTTTGCTAAAAAAAACTTTTTATATTAAATCATGTGTTTTTGACTAATTTTGTATTTAACATTTTGTAAAACTCGACAAATAGAAAAAGAAAAACTTTACTAGAAAATAATCGAGCTTGAAAAGAAGCTTGATGAAAAGCAATGATTGGAGCTAGAGATCAAGCACATGAAGGGAGCCGTAGAAGTGATGAAACACATGACTGAATTAGATCTAGAAAAATAGAACAAAATGGAATCAATTAGAAATCGTCTGAAAGAAAAAGAAGAGGAACTTAAGGATTTAAATGGATTAATCAAGCATTATAGTTAGAGAACAAAAGAGCAATGATAAACTAGTGGATGCTCGTAAAGAGCTATTTAATGTGAGTATTAATTAAGTCATTCATCTAAACTGATAAAACTTGTTGAATTTACTGTTTTATCCCAATTTATTTGAAGTTTGAACAACAGATTTTGAGTACAAATACTACGCGTACGCATGTTTGTTGTGAAGATAATGGGGGATCTTGATGAAAAGCCTTTTATTGCTGCTACTAAGAGTCATTGCTCTATTAAAAAGGAGGTATCTAAAAATGCCATAAAGTTTCCATCTTTGTGGGAGAATCATCTTAGGGATCCTAGTTGGCACCCCTTCAAAATCATCACTATCGAAGGGAATAGTGAGGTATCATATACCCTTCTTTTTCTGGTTTTAATAAATGTATTTGCTATAAAATAGCAATAGCTTATTGATTGAGGAGTATGTTGATAAATCTATGTTTTTGAAGTTTTGGTGTTTGAAAGTGAAAGTCACACATGATTATACATGAGACTCTGGATGAAGAAGAAAATGAGAAGATTACAAGCCTGAAAGATGAATATGGGAAAGACATATATGATGCTGTAAAATAATTAAACGAGTTCAACCCGAATGGCAGATATCCGGTGCAAGAACTTTTGGAACAAGATAAAGGGAAGACGGGCAACCTTGAAAGAAGGCGTTGAAGTTATTCTCAAGCGATGGGAAATCTGGAAATCTATAAACAACGCAACAGATGTTAAACTAGATTGTAGGATAACTTTGGTTGGTAGTTTAAACTCGAACTTGTAGTATTAAGTATTTAAGTATTAACAAACACTTAAAGTGGGAGTATTATTTAAGGCATAACTCCGGTTTATATCTAAAACTTCATCCGCTGGTGAATCTAAAATATATGCTAGCTAGTTTTGGATTTCTTGTTATTTGATTTTAATTTATTGCTCTTTTTTGGGCTCCAAAATGAATATAAATGATATTGTAGTTTGAGGACTAAGTGTTAATACTGAAATTGAAGGGACTAATTTGAACATTAAGGATAGGTGAAACGAAAATGGACTTTTTGCCAAACTCATCAAAAATTGAGTTCACAATCTCTCCTCGAAAGCCTAACATTAAACAAAGAATGCATTTGATGCCTATAATAAACCACACTTAACCAATTACTTAGTTCTAACGCTTATATTGACTTCATTGTTGCAATAAACATGTAGCACTAAACTTTATAAATCATATTAATAGTTTTATATTAAGGTAGTACATTCCGATATAAGTATTAACGACAATGGAGGTATCTTAAAAAAGTATTTTTCGGACTCTTGATAAGTTTTAATAAGATTTGCTTGGATACACTTTGGATGATAAGTAATTGTTTAAAAATAATAACTAATATTAATTGTTTAAAAGTAATTAACAAACTACATTAAACAATTGGAAAAAGACACTCGCTATCAGTTACCATGTTTAGTGATAAGGAAACTCTTCTTGCCTAAACGGAACCTATGTGACAACGTTTCATTATCACTTGGTATAACAGATCGTTGTAACAAGTAATTTCACTTGGAAAGATATGCTAGATGCTAATATAGTCATATAGTTTGATCTTTATGTATTTTCAAATTAAGATTCAAGCCGACACAAAGAAGATACGACCCAACAGCTAATATAGTAATATCGCTTGGAAGGCGAGATTAACGAAACCTATTACCTAACCTCAATTTGGAAATTAAGATAAGCATGGGAGAAAAAAAAATGATACTACTTTAAAACATGACAAGAAGATGAAAATGTGTATATTTCACCTTCCAGGTGTCCATTCATTAATATTACAATAAAAAGTCTACACCAAACCAATGTCCTAAATTTAGTAGCAAACACAATTCTCATCATATTCAACATGAATGTCATCTAATCAAGAACAAAAAGATCAAATTAAGATATAATTATTCAAACAATTACACATATAACTGAAACTCAAAAAACAATCTTGGAAAAGTTATACAGCTTTACTAAAGTTATCAGTCATCACCTCTTTCTCTTTTGTCTATTTCGTCCATAATAGTTTTCAACCTCAGAATTGCCAATTCGTCTTCTTTTTAAACATCAGCAACAGTCTTCGATCAAACCATTTTTTCTGAGATAATCGCCAACAACACCATGGGATTTATAATCTTCATCAGCTGCAATCCAACCATACAACTTACCATATTTACACTTTCCCCTATCAAACTAGTCTTTTCTTTCATATTTGTTTACCTCAAATGCCTTGATAAACTTCAATACATGAACAAACCCATCCCAGGTTTTACCAAATTCAACCACAACATGAGACTGCTGCGAATTCAAAAGAAGATGAACTCTAACTTGACTGTAACCTTCTTTAATTCAATCACATTTTAGTTTTGTACAACCAATCCCATACTTATCATACCCAACAGGAATATTAGCAACCACAACCATCCAAGGCCAAACAAGGAACTCTTTATTAACATTTTGCTTTGGACTTCAATTTACACTTGTTGAATCAAAACTGTAACATCCCGAAATTTTTAAGAATAATATTATATATATTATTTGTTTATGATGGAAAAGTTTACTGGAATTAGTAGAAAAATAATAAAAGATTAAGGATAGATGGATTAGGCAAATTAGATGGAATTAAATATGGACCAAAGAAAAGATGGGCCTTAGGTCCATGGGCTTAAGGGAGTATAAATACCCCTTAAACCCTAATTATTTCCATTATTATCTCTACACCATAGCCTACACCTTGAAAAACACAAACAAACATTATCCAAAAACTCGAGCCAAGATCCGAAGGTGGAAACCCGAACCCGTTGGTGCTAGATCGTCGTGAAGAACCAAAACAACATCAAGGCTTAACCGTGTTCGTATTTAGACTCGTTTAAGGTACGTTTATAGCTCGAACTTGTTCGTTTAAGTCCGGGTTTAGTCTAGAAATCATAGATCTGTTTTGGTATGGTAAAAACGAATCCAACGAAGCTAGTATTACTGAAATTGATTACCGTTTGATAGGTTAATCGTTACCCTAAAAAGACCCGTAACCTAGATGCCTAAATCTCACCCTCTAAACACGAATGTTTGGATGAATGAAGGGTTAGGGTTGGTAGGCGCTGGGATTCCGAATCCAACGATACCAGATTCGTGTGTTTTCGTTAAGTATAGAGGGTTTAATTACATATCAGACTTATGTTGACTGTTATTGTTCTTATCAATTTTGACTTTGACCTCCGAGTCAAAATCTGGATAAGAACAGGGGTGATTCGTTATAGTCGATCAATTCATTACGCGTTCATAACGAATGGGACTCATTCGTGTGACTTGATAACGAATGAGCCTTTAATTCGTTATCTACCAATTCGTTACCTTGAGATAACGAATTAGGCTAACGAACTGAGATAACGAATCAGACGAATCAAGTGATTCGTTACTTGCCCAATTCACTATGTTCATATGACGAAGCAGAATGACGAACCAGATGACGAACCAGAATAACGAATTAAGCTAACGAATCAGGACATGAAGCAGATAACGAATTAGACTGTGATCCGATAACGAATTAGACTGTGGCATATAACAAATTAGGCTTAATTCGTTATAGAAAATGAGATAGCGAATTAGATAATAATTTGAAATCCTAATGGAAAATGTGTTAAGACAATTAATGTAAATAAAATTTCTCCAAGCTAACCTGGCAGCTCGACCCTACCAGGGGATCTGCCCCTTGGACCCTGCTAAGGGCTGCCGCCCCTATACCCCGATGCCAGGGGCGCTGCACCCGGACCCCGTTCGTTGTGCGTAATAATTAAACTAGAAAGACGATATGGGAAGTGATAGTAATTAATACGCGTAATTGTTATACAGTTAGCCGTGCAACTAAAGAAAGGGATTACCATTAGCAGTGAACGTAACCGAGTTCAGGTGAGTTTCTAGCCCCACTTCCTTGTTATGTTTTCTGGGCTGTGTGCATACTCGATGTGAATTGTTAATACACTTATCCTAAGTGATAAGTGTATGCCATATGTGATATATGTGAAACGTAAGAATGATTGCTTGTCGCTACGCGAACGATCTTCGAATATTGCGCGTACTGTCAGGTTATAAATAAAGATATGAATGTTATAGGTAATGTATGGGTGATGTGTGAACGTTATGAACGAATGCTTGTCGTTACGTGAACGATCTTCGGATATTGCACGTATCGACAAGGAGTATGATTGTTAAATGAATGATGTGAAGAACGCCTAGTGTGTTCTTATGTTACGATGTAATTATTGTATATGCAAAGTAAGTGTATGCAGGTACATGAATGGTGAATGAGTTCTACATCTGACATAGTAAGTTAGGATGGCAAATCCCTCTAACTTCCGTTGGACTTAGACTTGGCATATAATGGCGTAGTTAAGGACTGTGGGCCTTATACATGTAATAGATGATAGATGAGAACGTAGTTAAGGACTGTGGACCTTATACGTACTTTAGATAGGAGCCAGCATAGGAAAGGACTGCGGACCTTATATGTGTTGTAATTGTTTTGTGGTGGCATAGGGGAGGACTGCGAACCTCGTACGTGCTATGAATTAGATTACAACATAGGGGAGGATTGTGGACCTTGTACGTGTTGTTGATGTAGGATGGTACAGGGAAGGACGGCGGACCTTGCACGTACCATGAATGGTGAGCATAGGTAAGGACTGCGGGCCTTTTGCGTGTTCAACGACCTTGGGTATAGGCATAGACGGCGGACTATGAACATACTATCGGTGGATCGAGGTAGGTAGTAGTAAGTATGTATGTAGGACACAATGGTAACTGGTTAAGTATGGATATGTAACTTCGGATACGTAAATATGTATGATATGTGAATGTATTGTATGTTACCTGATTAACTAGAACTCACTCAATGTAGCTGACTTTTAGTATGCACGCAGGTATATATGTTTATTGAGATGGCATGAGGATGACACATGGCATGGATTGAACGGCTAGCATCTGAAAGAAGAAATGATGTTTTAAATATGAGGTTTTATGTTATGGATTTAAAGGAAAGATTGAATGTTTTGTAATAAATGATTGATGTTTTATATTTCGCGAAAAGTTTTAATAAACTCTGATTTATAGAACTGTGTTTATGAGTAAATCCGATGCTAAAGTATGGCTACCGAGAACGGGGCCTTACAAAAACACTTGATTTTGGCTTGAAGTTCCCTCTCAAAATACTCAAGTAATCCCATGTATTTAACTCTTTCTTTAATACTAGCAGTTTCTAATTCACTCAGAATGTGGTTCGCATGCCTGAGGAGGTCATTGTAACCATAGTCTTTACTATCAGAACAAAAGGGACAATTTGAATAACTTATGTCTATATGCTTCAAACTTTGGATCGATGTTATCTGCATCTTTTATTCCATGACCCATTGTGCGCCTATCTTGCGATATATCAAACACAACAACTGAGCAAGATGAAATCACTTTTAACATAAAACCATCTACAAAGAGTTTGATATCAATAAAATTTCTAGTAAAGGTATATATGCAGATAGAGAAGGTCTTTTAATTTTCATATATTCATGTAGATCTTTAAAATAAATAGTCAATCAAATCGAAGTTGCAGTTTCCTATCTAGCAAAGCATAGTGTAACATTCAAGCCACCACAAAAATGGATAAAAACATGTTTTCTTCAACAAACAAGCCGTTTAGCGAAATTAACAAAACTTAGCCTCAATTTTGAGGGGCAGATGAGCACATGACTTCTTCGATAATAAGGTAAAAATGTGTCCTATAAACGAATATAACTCATTAAAAACAGATATAGTACCTAAATAAATCAGAAAGTTATGCATTATTTCACATCCAAATTGCTGCTATTAAGCTATAAAGAAAAGTATAAACTACAAAGGTAACTGCTGACGCTTAGAACTACGTTATAAATCATGGAAGAAGGTCTACATGGAAAATTATAACTTCTTAAACGTATATTGACCTTAAGAAACTCGATTCCATGAGATATCATAGAAAATAAAACAAAACAAAGCGAAGATTGTTAGGACTAGTGAAGGCCTTTTGGTCAGGTTTGTTGGTTGACGATTAGAAGACAAAAGGGGGTGGCCGTTTAATTATGGAGATGGCCCATTTGGAGTTTTCTTGGTCCCTCTTCTATTAACCCTAATTGTTATCTTCATATATCTAGTCATGTATTATGATCTTTTGTACCTTGCTTAATAAAATACCCTAGTTGCAGCCCGTGGACGTAGGTCGCCTTGACCGAACCACACAAAATCTCGTGTCTCTTATTTATTTCTTTCGTGTATGCGTGTGTGTTGGTGTTTCTGCTGCGTACCAACTTTGATTAATACCTAACAAGTGGTATCAGAGCATTGGCTCGTTGTTAACACACGGTTTGTTGCACAGAAAACGATTCATTTAAGTTTTTCGATCGGTTGTCTCTGAATTTAGCAAAAAAGGGAACGGATTATTTTTTCTTTGGAAATTGCGATATTCAAGAAAGGGTTTAATTGCCTTTTTTGTCCTTTTGGGTTGTGTTTCGTTCAAAGGATAGCCAATAATTAAAAGCTTTTGGGTTTAAAGCTTTGTTATTAATAAAGGGTTTGGTGGCTTGATCTCTGGTGGACTGAACCAAGAAACAAGAAAAGGAATCAAGTTATTTATTTTCTTTATTCTTGGAGGGACGCCGCAACTGATATGGTATAAATAGTACATGTTATAATATAAATTATTCCTACACTTTTAACTGCTTTGAGCTAGGTTTTTATTGAATATTATTCTTAGTTGGTTCATATGTGGTTTTTAAGGTTTTAACAGATGACGAGCTTATTTTATATATTTTTTCTAAACTTGAGACCGACAAACGAATTTTAAACATATTTTATATTATTATTCAAATGTATATTATTATTTTTACTCTCACTATTATTACTCTAATTATTAAATCCACCTTTCTAACGTGAACTATATAAATATATATATATATATATATATATATATATATATATATATATATATATGTATGTATATATATATATATGTATGTATTATATATAGTAGTAACTTGTTATAACTTTCATGATGGTGTAGGAGGAAATCATTTAGTTGATATATGCATGTATACGTTCTCTGACAAGGCAAATGCAAGAAGTGACGGTGGGGTTTAATTTAAATGTGATCATATCATATGACAAGAAAGAAAAGCACTTTGGACTCCAAACGAAAAAAAAAGACGAACATGGGCTTGTATACAATTTGTTAGTAGGTCCACCAGAATTAGAATTAAGATATAAGGAGATCAAAGAATAATTGAGGGGGGGCTTATTTAAAAAGAACCCTACGGAAAAAACCCACGGACACGAAAAAGAGAGAGTCGCAAGAAGAAGAAAGAAAGAGAGAAGGCCGTTGGTTCGAGCGGAGATCGTTTTGGTTCAACACCTACTCAACCAAGCATTATCACTATTCTGTTTGAATTTATTATTTTAATAATGAGTTTGGTTGTTGCACTTAATTATTTTAGTTTCTTTGATTTTAAGATGTTAGGCTAAACTTTTTATACTACCTAGGTCGTGATGAACCTTAGTTCGGTTTATTTTATTTGGATTTCGTTTCGTATGAATTTTATGTTCTAAGTAAACGGTTGACTTTGATTTAATTGATGCGTATGATTGCTTGGTTTTATTTACTTGAATTTATTGTTTCACATTGCCCTTGTTGATTGTTTCATAGGATAGGGTTTTGTTAGGTCATTTACTGTGTGTTCTTGGCTAGTATGTGATTAATATGCATTAAAATCATAGAAACAATAAAATCAATTAAATAGATAAAAGTGAACTGCCAGCCTAGAAAGCTGTAAAGTGATAGGCTATTGATAGATCTTTGTTGGTCAGGATTGCTAGATTTAGTTCTTCGTAAAGAGTCCGTCTAGGTTTGATTGTCAGCTTAGTCTATTAAGTTAATTGAGTCTACTTTGCTATCTTTGAATTCCGCGCTGTAAGGTAGGTTTTCGTCATAAAGATACTTGAACATAAATTATTAAATAACCGTAAGGAAGTTTAATTCATAAAACTGGTGAGTCTTAAAACTTGTTAGAAATCCATATGCGTCTTCTTGAAGTTCAAGGGTCCTGTTCGGGTTTTCTGTCAATGGTCTATTTTATGATCCCGGTTCCATAACGTGAGTTTTCCATTTAATTAATAACCGTAACTTTGGGGATTCTCCCGGTTCAGAACCCGAGTCTCACAGCTGTTGAATGCACTTTTATTCTTTATCTTTCCTCCCTTCTTCTAAAAAAGGGAAAAAAGAGAAAAGAGGGGGCTGATATTTAATTGTATCTCTAATATTCTTTATTCCGTCCCGCGCCAATAACTAGAATGGGAACGTCAACGCATCCGGGAAAAAACGATTAATCTCTATCAATAAACCTGCCAAAGAACCGAACCATAGAGTACTTATCTTTATCATCTGATTTAATCTAAGTTTTCTTAATTGTTTATTAGTTTAAAGTAATCGAGTTTAAGTTTAATTAATTAATTAATTAGTTTAAAGTAATGATTTTGTTTTATTATTATATTAATTAGGGTTAAGTTTTATTAGTTTATTATTAGTTTAATTAAAGTAATCATTAGTTAATTATTTTTTAGAGTTTTAATTATTAATATTAAATTCCCCCTCAAATATTATTAATAAATAGTCGTGTCAGTAAGTAGAGTCTAATTTAGTTAGTTACGTAATTTAAAGAGTCTCGTGGGTTCGATATCCGGACTTACTTAGCTGTATTAGAGTCGACCGGTTCACTTGCCGGTTAGTAGTTTAGTCGAGTCTAAGATTTTAGAATTTATTACTTAGTGTCTAGATTAGCATAATTTAGTTAATAATAGTTAAACTACTTTTAGCACATCAGCAACAAAAGGTAAAATATATATTTTTCTTTGTTTTGCTTTGTGGATGAGGTGATCGGGTTCGTACCAGGTTAAAACTCTTTATAGCCACCCTTTAGGGTTTGGTGAAGAACTCTTGGTATTCGTTGGGTTAAGGTTAGATTTTTGTGTTTCAAGTTTTTTTCTGACTGTGATTATCAACGGGGTAATTGGTGAATCGGGTTTTGTGAAGTTCAGAAAGGTTTCGTCTTTTGGGTTAGAGTTTTGTTTATTGGTTTTTCTCTCTGTTTTCTTGTTTGCGATGTCTGAAGACGCGAAGGTTCGAATCGACAAGTTTGACAGGACTGATTTTGCATGGTGGAAAATGCAAATAGAGGCGTTACTTGGTGAACATGATTTGGATATGGTATTGGAGGAAAATCCGGATAAAATGGATAAAGCCGAAGAAGCAATTTGGAACTCAAAGGACAAGAAGGCTAGAGGTAAAATTACATTGGCTTTGACGAGGAGAGTTGCATTTAATATTATGAAAGAAAGCACGGCTCGTGGTATGATGAAGGCTCTGTCAAATATGTATGAAAAACCGTCTGCAGCCAATAAGGTGTTCTTGATGAGGGAATTGTTTATGAAAAGGATGCACGAGGAAAGTTCAGTCGCTGGTCACATTAATGATTTCAACTCAATTATGTCCAGGTTAGCTTCTGTGGGCGTGAAGTTGGATAATGAGACTCAAGCTATTATATTGTTATCTTCTTTGCCTGAGAGTTGGTCTGGAACTGTGACGGCCATTACTAGTTCTACGGGGGCCGATGATTTGACATTTGAGGGGGTCCGAGACATTGTGTTGGGTGAAGACGTTCGTCGGAAAAGCACGAGTGGAGGATCATCTTCTGGTATGATTTATGCTGACAGAGGAAGGGAAAATAATTTGAGCAGTGGGAGTCAGGGGAGGAGTTCGTCTAGAACCCGGAAGAATGTGAAGTGCTGGAGGTGTAATGAAGTTGGACATGTTAATAGTGATTGTCCAAACAGATTACAAGGAAAGGCTGCTGGGTGAACACTGCTGAACAGGTTAATGAAGGCGTCAGTGATGACGAGGCATTTTTTTTAGTGTTGATAGCATGGTGGACTCTTGGGTTATGGATTCCGGTTCTTCATTTCACGCTACGCACAGCAGGGAGACGATGGTGAATCTAAAGGTTGGTAACTTTGGGAATGTACGTATTGCTAATGGTGATGTTCTTAATGTCACGGGCATGGGGGTATTAATTTGGTAACTACATTGGGAACCGTTTGGAACTTGAAGAATGTTAGGGTTATTCCATTGTTGAAGAGAAGGCTTATCTCTGTTAGTCAACTAGATGAACCGGGCATGGAAGTAAAGTTCGGTGGAGGTAAATGGAAGGTAACGAAAGGTAGTCTGGTTATTGCTCGTGGAAACAGGTATGATTCAATATACATGGTACAAGTGCCTACTAAGGGAAGTATGACCGTCCCTCAAAACAAAGTCGGGTTCGTTGAGTCGAAGGGGCAAAATAAGGTTCAATTTGCAAGAGTGGAGTATGGTGCCAAGGTGATTCAAGTTGAGCAGGGTCGGAGGTCTAAAACAGGTAAGGGGTTTGGTGACAGTGGGAGCGCGGGTTGTGTTCCAGGAATAGCTACAAAACAACGTTGGGTTTTGAAGACCATTATTTTGATAAAATCTCTCCTAAGGAACTCTTGCTGAAAGAGGAGAGTGGTAATGGTTCTCGGGTTATCTCTGAACCGGTGGATCATGCATATCAGTTCAGATAGAGGACGGGTCAGTTTTGACTGACAAGTTGAGGCTCGGTGGAGCTTCAATTGGCCCTTCTGGTACTTGATGTTGAAGGGGGTTGCTACAACTAGGTGGTAATTCTTAGCTTGTTTATGGGAACTGGAAGCTTGGATGATTGTTATTAAAGATTACTGATAATACTGAGGACTAAGTTGCTTTGTACTTGAATGGAGGGCTGAAGTTTATCGCAAGGCCTTCAGGTGGGAGATTGTTAGGATTAGTGAAGGCCTTTGGGTCGGGTTCGTTGGTTGACAAAAGGGGGCGGCCAGTTTAATTATGGAGGATGGCCCATTTGGAGTTTTCTTGGTCCCTACTCTATTAACCCTAATTGTTACCTATATATATCTAGTCATGTATTGTAATCTTTTGTACTGTACTTAATAAAATACCCTAGTTGCAGCCCGTGAACATAGGTCGCCTTGACCAAACCACGTAAAATCTCGTGTCTCTTATTTATTTCTTTCGTTTGTGCGTGTGTGTTGGTGTTTTCGTTGTGTACCAACTCTGATTAATACCTAACAAAGATAGAGTTAGTGTTGTCCAAACTGCTCGCCATTTATTCGTCACTCGCTTAGAAATTGCTCGAAAAATGTTCATTCGATTTCTGCTCGTCGGTTTGGAAATGAGTCGTTCGGCTCAGTTCGGTTTAAAAACAAGCCAAGAACGAGCAAAGTCTCACTCGGTTTGGTTTGGTTCGGTTCGGTTCGGTTCATTTTTCTTGAATTATTTTTTATTTATTAGTTTCATATATAAATTTTATGTATATATATAAAAGTATACTATTCTTTAAAAAGTTTTTAAAACTTCCCATTTTTGTCTTAAAAATGTCTTTACAATTTTTTATGTGTATATATATATATATATATAATTTTTATGTATATGGGGTTTTAAATATTTAAAATTGAAAACTTTGTACGAAATCAAGCAAAATCAAGGTGCTAAGTTTCAAACCAAACCAAGTTCTATCGGTCGTTTCTTCAAATTCAATTTGCTCGAGTCTGCTGGCTTTCAAACTAAACCAAGTATGAGCAAGTCTGCATTCGGTTCATGAAGAGCCCTAATTAGAGTTGTTGTATATATACATGAGTGACGAGGTTGAGGTAAAGAAGCTCAGAATCAAAGCAAGGGTTTTTGATGTAGCAAGAACGTCCTGACAGCTGCTGGGAGAAAATGGAGTGTTTGTGTTTGTGATCATGTGAAGAAGAAGAATGTGAAAAGTGAAAACCATCAAAAAGGTTTTGTGCCATCGCCTTCCCATCAACCGAAAAACTCAAGCGCCGGAATGGCCATTTCCGATACTATTATTATTGCAATAAAACTAGGGAGTGGGTTCGGGGTCGCTTGGGTTTAGCTTGAAAATACCTCGTTTAATATTATGGCTTGGTTTGAAATTGGGCCGAGCCAACTTTGTTTGATTAGAAAGCAAGCTTACCTCAGCTTGTAACAAGCCAGAGTACCTCGGTTCAGCTTTGATTATTGTTCCTTTAATATCTAATCTAACTATAACTATATAATTGTTTACTACAAAATCCTACGTGTCGCTCTTACATTGCTCCCCACCCCTCTAAAACTATCAGATTGCTTGATTCTTGAATTGTAAGCTCTCACGCGTTTCGCCCAGATTGACCCGGATAGACCTTACATGGGTCATAACGGATAGCCAACGGACGGGTACCATACCTACATAAAAATCATCAATGATTTTCTTTCACTGCAAATCAACTCCGTTAAGAAGCCCTAGCGCTACAGCTGCTACTCCTTCAAGATGAATGGCGATTGAATGCTTTGGTTTGCTTCCCCCAAATGCCGCCACCACATCTGCTAACAATCGGATTTCTATTCTATCGTCTAATACACAGTTCAATTTACTGAAATCCTAATTCGCTAGGGCATGATGAGTTTTAAGAGTTGTTCTTTGGTATTATTCTTATCAAATTTAGGATTCAAGCACTCGGTTACATGTTAACTTTTTAGGGCTTTGTTTGTGATTAGGTTGTATAAAGCATCCTAAGTGATTTGTTAATAAAAAATTGGTAATTTATTATAGAAGTGTTAGTTGGAGAGTGTTAAATTGTTGATTCTTCTATGTGGTATTCAATTTTATTTTTTATGTTTTAATTTTTTAAATGTTAGTTGGAGAGTGTTAATGTTTTGTTTCTGAAGTCTTAGTTATGTTGTTTTTTGTATGACTTGCTAATCATAGTTGGTGTTTATAACTTTATGTGTGAAAGGAAAGTGTAAAGTTTCATTTTTTTTAGTTTTCTTCAATTAATCATTAATAAATGTCAGAATAACTTAAACAAGGACCTTGGTAGTTTATACAAAGGGGTTCACCAAACCTGTTCTTAAAAAAGATTATAAGCGATCAAATCTATTAAAATAAGGATCTTATATACAATATTAATAATTGAAAATTGATATAATATATGTATAAGTATATTACAATTTACAACTAAAGATAACACAAACATATAAAGAAAATACAAATATACATAGTAACATATATGGTGTGATGGTGAATCTTAATGTAAGCTTTAGAGCATGACTTTATTCTACACGTCCCAAGTGTTATATGATGGTTATATTTATGAAGTACATAGGTTAAGGCTTACAGGTGTTGGCGTAGTTACTTGGACAATGTTCTTTTATCCCACGTTCCTTTTGAATTTGTATGCTACATGACGTTATACAGTCGACACTAGAACTTACACACGGATTGACGGAGGACACATGCATGTAAGGGGTCTCGAAGACTGATGAATGACAAGAAAATATAAAGAAAGATAAATAAGGTAAGGTAAGGTAAGGTATAATAAGTTAACCTACGATATATTCACTTAGAGTATATGGTTTACGCTTCAACTTTATAGCATTAAACTGGAATATTTTGAGTTTGTAAATTAGTTTCTAAGGTTCCATTTGATTATATATAATTCTTCAATTTATGTTCGGTTTGACTATGGTATCAGTATTTTCTTAAACGACGCGATTTAGGAGTGAGTTCTTGAATGGTACATATAAGGATATTAAGGCTAAAAAAATAAGCAGCTCGATTAAACCTAGCGTTTTCGATTTTCAGTTCCGAATTTGACTAGGTGTGCATGTTTATAAAACGGGTCAGCTGATGTTTCAAGTCAAACTTTTTTAGCGTGAGTTTAGTCATCTACGATCTGTCTTACGGGTTTCATATGGAGTGTATTTTAGGTTAAAAACGATAAAAGGGTCAGCTTGTCATTCTTTCCTAATATATTCTGTAATATGCTTAATAGACATTTTTATTATGACTTTCTAAATGTTTTGCAACAAATTGTTTTAGGAATTTAGTTTATTTGTCTATGAAATGCAGGTTATTTCTTTATATTGTTATTAAAATTAGAGTTTTCTTTATATAGCCTATGACTGATTAGCTGCACAATGATGCCCAATTGGTTAAAAGTTGATTTCAATCTTTATGATTTACAAGAAAATACATATTCTGGTACGTGTGTAACTAACATAATGTGATATTTAAAAAATAATATAAATTCATAATTCTGCAACAAACCGATCATTTTTCTAGAAACTTTCTGATGGATGGAGAAGGATATGCAGATGAGGGACTTGTATGAGAAGTCAGCCAAAATGGAGAATGATCTTCATGGGGTCAAAGGCATGCGGGCCGAGCTTATGAAAGTGCATGCTGATATTAAGGAGTTGACTGCCACACGCCAAAAACTTATTGTTCAAGTTCAGGATTTGACTCAAGATTTTCCTAAAGCTAATGTTGACTTGCAGCAAGTTGCAGCACTTAAGTCGGAAATTGAGGACTTAGGCAGGAACTTCAACGTGTGAGGTAACGAGATTACAAGATTGTGAAAAGTTAACCGTCCAAGGTTGTATTTCTGAGTTAATTTGTTCTTTTCTGTTATGGGCTACAAGGTTTCAATCAGCGTCTCAAAGGCTGTTTTCGGTATTTGGACGAACTAAAATAACAAAAAAAATCACAAAAAAAATTTAAAAAAAAAACATGTCAGATTTTCTACATGGGTATTTGTGGTATTTTCGGATTTATTTTGCTCGGTTCATTTAATTGAATACAGGTCAAAGAAACTATCAAATCAATTTTTGGCAGTTTTGAATATATGAATGTTGTTTTAGGACGTTCGCTGCTGAACTCGGTGGCCTTGGCAAGGCGGTTTGAATAAAAGATTTTGGTTGGGACTCAAACAGAGAAGGAAAAATGTAACTGTAGGTTAAGTCAGCTGCCATTGTTTTATAATTATTTTCCTCTCTAGAGTGAACACAACTATAGATATTAAATGATAATTATTTTTATGTTGTTTTTACTAATTGTGATCATACTTTCGCTTCCGCCTCTTATTTTATCAGGTCAAAAGTGGGAACAATTTTACCATGGTTTTGCAAGCACAATGTTTTGTAAGATTTGATCTCGGAGTTCTTGCCAGTTTATTTGACAAATCATAATCCTTCCTATTACTGTTGAATAAATTCGTAGCAATTGGTAAAGAGCTTTTAGAACTCGAGGTATAATGTGAAGATGTATCATGTTGAGTATTTTGTTTATTGTAAAGAGCTTTTAGAACTCGAGGTGTAATGTGAAGAGGTATGACTACTTAGTTGTGTTGTCCTTTAACAATCGTCATGATTATTTATTTTCTTGATTACGTATTTCTTCAGCGGTTACCAACAATGACATACAAAGGAGAGACAAGACGGTGAATTTAAGTTTTAAAGTTGCTTTGAAATTTCAATGGCTGAAGGGAGGATTGGAAGAACTACCTACATGGTTCTTGGAGGAACAATTACTAATGACTCGTGATGGAGGCTGTCTGACTAAAATGGTAGTGATTATGTTTCAGCTCAATTTCAAATTAAAATTTCTCTTCAAGTCACATTCGCTATTCGTGCATGCCTATCATGATCATGTTACTTAAGTTTGTTGGGTTTATGACTTACAACAAATAAGCATACTAATTAGGAATGATATGCTAATAGTCTTTGTGATCTTTTGGTTTTAATTCTTAATAGTTTGATGTTTGATGATGTGACTAATTTTACAGGTGGAAGTATTGTGATTTAGTTATCATTGACATCCAAAATTACATCAGATCTTTTTTTTTCTATTTCAATTAGACATGAAATTGGGACAAAATTATGTTAATGGCCTTCAAAAATAAAATATAAACATGCCAATCTTGACTATGAAAAGTAAAGATAACCTATTTGACTACAAACATAAACTAATGCAGTGCTAAGCTGTAATTTTCTAAACAACCGTTTTTGGGAAAACATACAATGTGCCACATTGCATATAACCAAGTATGCCAAGCTGTTTATTACATGCATTGAAGTGGCTTTCTCGTGTTTATTACATGTCATATTTATCATGTTTTGAAGAACATCAAGAGAAGAACACCCAATCCTCAACAAATTGAATAATTATGTTATTTTATGTATAAAATTGTATTATTTATTTCATGTAATTATTGATGTAATTATTGATAATTTTGTTATACTAATATTGGAATTTTTTTAATAAATGATAAAAAAAAATTTATGTAAAATTTAAGCTCATGCTATTAAAAATTATTTTTTTTTGTTAATTTGCAAATATCTTGTAATAGTAGTCCATGTAGGCAATTTCTTTTAAGTGTTTTCTTTTTATTTATTTAACTAAAAGTTAAGGTTAGCAAGTTATTGATTGCTATTGTTATTATATTTGATTTTAGTTTTTGTATTTAGTTTTTTTTATATATATATTGCTTTGACTTTTACTTGGCTGGAAATAGAAGCTCGGGATAGAAGCTGAAAATTTTCATCGTTGGTTGGAAATAGAGGTTGTAAATACAATTGCTAAAAAGGTTGAGGTCTTAGCCATTACGATATTAAAAATTTTGGGTTTTGGGTTATTGTATTGTTTTCATGTTTAGGCATTTGGGTCATTGGCATTCGAATAAAAGGCTGATGATGTGCTTTAAAATTGTTCTCAATGTGAATCCGTGAGACAAGTCTCTCACCTATACTAGGTAATCGTTTGATGTTCATCTCATTTTAGTTTATATGTTGGATTTGATATCATTTCTAATGATTTGTTACAAATCACATTATAGCTATTGGAGCATCTGAACTTATATTAGCCGGATTATGCGTCTCCTCTGCGTTATCATGTATGTGTGATGTGTTCGTTCTAAACACATCATAGATTAAGTTTGACTAGCTTCAAGCTCGTTGTCAAAGGCTCGTTGTCCAAAGATTGGTTTATTAGTTACTTATTATGTACTTATGTAATTTTTTTATAAAATAATTAAACTTATATTAAGTTATTTTGTTTTTCTAATCTTAACCATATATGTGGCAAGTTACTTATACACCTATTATATACTATATCATATACATAATATTATATTTATATTTATGTAAATAATAAGTTTGTTTAAACTCAAGATCCTATTCAAACTCGATAAAGTTTAGGCTCATGTATGTATAAGTTTGGCTCAAATCAAGATCTTAATGAGACGATCTCAACACTTGAATAGCTAATAATAAATAAGTGCTACCAGTCTACCACTCGTTTACACAAATATAATTAGTCTATTATTAATATTTGTTGGGCCTAATTTATTTGAAAGTTGACCAAATTTTAATATTGTTTTTAACATGATGGATAGATTATTTAGGGGTGATCTTTAAAACTGGGAAGGAATTTAAAAAGGGTGCAGATTTGGTCCCAAACAAGCTTAGTTTTGGTCAAAGATAGTCAAAATCAGTTTTTCCTAAACCGGTTCAGTTTTTGCCTACACCAGGAAAAACCAGGGTTCAACGAGGGAGTTCTCAAACCAATTACAAACCGATCCAATTCATTCAAATTGATTTCAAATCAGTTTCAGAAACGGCTCGATCTGGTTCGTA
The DNA here is from genome assembly GCF_021521415.1 of Bidens hawaiensis. Taxonomy (NCBI): domain Eukaryota; kingdom Viridiplantae; phylum Streptophyta; class Magnoliopsida; order Asterales; family Asteraceae; genus Bidens; species Bidens hawaiensis. Next base: position 86,254 of record NW_027505630.1, read on the forward strand.
AACCGGTTTTCTTTTCCCACCTCTAAGTTGTCATCTTCACTGTGGATTTTTGTTTTTTGCAGCTCTAAAATGGGCCTAGACAGAGCCATTTAAAATGAGCCCAATAAGATTGGGCCATATATGAAGTCATGAAATGGTGAAGTTACGGCAGCAGATCTATGACTCGTACAAGACTCTGAGTGTGGTGGCAGTCTACCAGAGCAATCTATCTCGGAATAAATGTCTTTCCAATCGCAGCCGTCCAAACCAATTCCAGTTCCAGTTCCAGTTCCAGCCACACTGTCATCACACCTACATTATTATTGCCACTACCAAACAAGTCATTTGTACTTTTAAGTTTCACACTGACCTTTTTACCCCTTCATCTCCCTCTTAATTCCCCTTCTACCCTGCTACCAAAACCATCATGTCACTTTGTTATCCAACTAAACCTAAGAAGCACCATAATCTCAATCTCATACAATTCTAAAACCGGATCACATAACCGTCATTTGAATAACATGTATGTTCACGGGTATCAGATACATCAGTTGGCTTGTTTAGAATTACAATACCCATTGAGAAGCGTACGTGTAAGTGTAGAAATGTAGGGAGCATATGAGCAATTCGCGCAAACCACATAAAGCATATGAATAATTAACTAAAAATAGAAAATAAATACTAAAAATTAGTGGATCGGAAGATTAATTAAGACCAAAAGAAAATGTTTATGCATTAGGTCCGGATAAACGGATATGTATGTTTCAGGTGATCAGGCCGGGGGTATACCTAATACCATATGTGCCTCATACCCGCAAAAGATTTAAAACTAATTCAATTTCTGGTACCGCACCTGAAAACATATTCCGACTGTTTTGGTTTTCGGGTTTATCTGGTCCCACGCCTGAAGCATTGTACAACAACGCTACTGTTGGAGCAAAAAACATGTGATTCGTCGTAGCCATATACTTCCAAACGTATATAATCATATAGATTACCTATCGGATCGAATTATGCTAGACTAATCATCTTGATTCGATTCAAACATAGCAAAACACACTCAAAGTTTCAAGATTTGCAAGATATAACTTCTTATTTGTACTTTGTACAATGTCAAACTTTCTAGCAACAATTCAAGAAACACCACTCAAGTTTCACCCAAAAAAAACTGTCTTAAAAATGCAGGTTTCAATCTAGGAGATTTCAACTTCAACTTTATTTAATAACTTGCAGAAAAAAGAGATAACTAACTCTTTACAACATGAACCTAAATGTTGAAACAAAGAAAGAAAAACCAAAGGCAACACAAAATGAGGGGCGGAAAATGGTTGTGTTTTCGCAAATGCTTCCTTTTAAACCTTTTTCCATCAAGAATTTATAGACTAAATCATATATAAGTTACGCCAAAATCGATACAAGCTCATACACATACATACAACAATAACAATCCTATACACAAAACACCGAAATTAACACCCCGTACCGTTGCCAGTGAGTGCAATTCATCTCTAGCCGCCGGTGGCGTTGACGGCCCATACAATTCGGGTGGAAGATCCACAGGCGGTGACGTAATCGGTGACAGCGCACTGGGCGGAGAGCTAGCAAGAATCGCATTCTTCCCAAATATTTCTTTCGGTAACAAAACCTTAGAAACCCCAAAAATTGCCACCGGGTTCTGATCGAACACGGTTTGTGTCACCGAAGCTTGAACAATGCCGGAGTTAATAGCGACCGAGCCGTTAACCCTAGAAATGTTTAAAGTAAAGCTTCCGGCGCCTTTCTCCTCGGTAGCTAGCGTTGGTTGAACCGGGTTCACAATCGATTGAAGCGACCCGAGCGGGTAATACGAATGCAGGACGTGAAACTTTAAAACGTCGGCTTTTTTATCCGCGGACAAAGATTGAAAGTTAGCCGTTGCCGGTAGATCAGCGAACGCGTCGTCCGTGGGTACGAAGAGTGTAATCCCGGCACCACGTTCGTAGGATTCGAACTCGTCAACAACCCCAGATGCAGCGAGTATTGAACCCACAACGTTGAAATTATGGCCGTCAATTAAAGCTTTAGTAATGTTTAACCCTAACGGCGGACGACTCTCGGACGCTAGTAGATCGAGTCCGAATGGTACGATTAGGGAGCTGACTGTGTATATGCTGACGTTGTACGGAAGGGTTTTGATAAGTGAGATTACGGATGCGGTGTTGGGTGGCTGGGAGTATGCCGCCGGGGATCTGACGGTGGTGGTGTTGGTTTGGGCGTCGTGGGTGACGTTGACGTAGCCGAAGTTGTTGGTGGCTCGGCCGGTGGTTTGGAAGAGAGTGGTGATGAGTTTGCCGGATGGTGGGAAGCGATGGAGGTCGGTGGGGGATAGGTATTGGAGTAAGACGTGGTAGCGGATGACGTCAGCGATGGTGAATGATGACGGGGAGGGGTGGGAGGATCTGAGGATGGCGTTGGGGACGGCGAGGAGGGTGAGGGAGGTGCGGTGGGAGATGTCGGTGGCGACGGTGGTGGTGGAGAGGAGGGCGGAGAAGTCGGAGAGATCTGGGTATGGGGAGAGGAGGTGGGTGATGTTGACGGCGGTGGTGGTGGTGTGGACGAATAAGTAGAGGGTGATGGTGAGGGTAAAATGGGAAATGGTCATGCTTATTACGGTGGAAGAGGGTGGACTGGAGTGGTGGTGGTGAGAGTGATGATGATGGTGGATGTGAATGATGATGGTGATGGTGATGGTGATGGTGATGGTGATGGTGATGATGATGATGATGATGATGGGATGTGGAAAGCATATACATTCGGAAGTAAAACTAAACAAAACGGACATCAAGTGCATATGCTTTTATGTATTGTTTTGTTTAGTCCCTTGACTTAAATATTGGTTATATTTTAGACCTTTGTCTTTGCACCATGTTTAAAGAAATTTAGGGGTGTTAATATGGAACCCGAAGCATATTACTATTAGCTATTTGTCAATAATAATCTCAACTAACAATTTAACTACGGCCAATCCCAACTTACAATTTTATTACTAATAACAATCTCAGACTAACAAATCATTAACTCTGTTTATTTCAGATGATGTGACAGTTACTTTACTGATGGTCGCTAACTTGTTCCGTTAAATGGGTGTAAAAGTCCATGATACCTGTCACACCCCAACCTATGGCGGAAATGTCGGGGCATGAGCTAGGGCATTTTTTCCCGAATACCCGTACCCGTACCTGTTCAGTACCCGTACCTGTACACATACATGTCTATTGGGTATGGGTATGGGTACCTAGATTTACTGATTATAGGTACGGGTACTTTCAGGTATAGGTACAAGTACGGGTATTACGGGTACCAGTACCCATTTAGAATATATAGGGTTTTTTATTAGGTTTCCAGCATTCATAACTTAACTTTCAAGCGTGATTTTCAAAACGTAGTATATATATATTAGTTGAATAACTTCATTCTCAATATATGTGTGTTTTCATATATTGTGTATTCGTATATATTTTATTTCATGTATGTGTAATTGTGTATATCATTAAATAACATGCATTAGTTTTCTCTCTTGTTTTTCTATAAAAATTAAGGAAGCAATAACAAAGAAAAGGAAAAGAGAATGGATTTTGATATTGTGGTTGATTTGTTTCATTTTTAGTTTTGGTATTATGTTTTGGTGGTGGTATTATGGTTCTCGTTATGGTATTACGGTTTTAGCATCATAGATAATTAATTGTCGATATCGTACCCGTTACCTAATTTGGTGGATATTTAAAAAAAAAAGAACAGAGAGGTACCAAAGCGAGTACCGTACCCAACGTACCTGTACCCATACCCGTACCATATAATTTGGGTACGGGTATGGGTACCAAGATTTACTGATTTAAGGTACAGGTACGGGTACGGTCCCGATCTTATCCCTAGCATGAGCTGATTGCTCACAGCTCTCAAGGTACTAGCATGCAAAAAATTATAATATCTATTATTCCAATTTAAATAATCCAACAATTTTCAAATTTCAATGTGCATACTCCATAAATAACATAAATAAAAACAAAATATAATTCAAGTTCTTGTTTCTTCTCTCTAGCATGCAATCATAAGCTTCTTCAAACAAATTTGGAAATCATATTACACGATGACCTGTATATGCCTTAAAAATACAATAATTTAGTCAACACTAGGTTGAGTGAGTAAAACACTAGATTTTGTGAATATATAATAATAAATAAAATTGCAAAATGTGTCAAGTGAGATAAACAATTTAATCAATGAGCAAATAAATAAGTTGTCGATAAGAGCGATGCCAGATGAATTAGGCGATGACTATTACAACGGTCCAACCAAATAAACTAGTAAATAAGTTGTCGATAAGCGCAATGCCAAAAGAAATGGCGATGGCTATTACGAAGATTCAACCAAATAAGCATATAACACGTTAGGCATAAATTGGTATACACACATGATTAACAGTTGCAGCTGAGTATTAAATAATAATAAAATAATTAGAATCGCATATGTCTGATCGGTCGTCGTCGGACCGGTCAAAGATAGAGAAAATGTGTGTCTTAGATACCTTAAACTAGTTAGGGTAAGAAGGGTGTCGAACCACGAAGAGTTTGTGGTCGGTGGTCTAAATTTAGTTACTATGAAGCTTGTGTAAAGTCGTATAGACCAAATATGATTTAGATTGCAAAATGATGAATCAACAAGTTGGTTCAATTGATTTATAAAAATAGAGCGATTTGACTTTAATGTGAAAACGAGTAGTAAATGGTAATCAACATTTTATTCTTAACATGAAAACAGTGAGAACCAATTTGTTGTTATTATTAGGTTTATTTTTATAGGTTTTTGTTGTTATTTTTTGTTCGTATTTTCTAGCTTTCGATTATGAGACGTTACAAGTACTTGCTGATTTATATTTTGTTGTTATTATTATATTTTTTCTTTTGTTGCTATAAGTTTTTGTTGGTATTTGTTGTTATTATTTTTTTCTTGATTTTGATTATTTTGTAGTATTTTTTAGGTTTTTTTTCTTTGTTATTATAAATCATTGTTTATATAAATTGGTATTGTTTCTTAGTTCACATTTTTTTATAAATTATCATTATTTTCTACGTTCTTAGGTTAAAATCAAAATACACATGAACATTCGCCTTTAATATACCACTTTTTCACACTATTAAACATAAAATCCACGTTAAGAAAAACATAAAATCCACGTCAGCAATGGTATTGGAAAGGGAAAATTCCCAAAATGATCCAAATGAGGAGAGAGAAAAAAAAATAATCTTAACTATATCAAGATTCCTAAAACAACCCTTAAAATATGTACTGAGAAGACGCATTGGGAAAATAAACGACGATATTTTTTAACCAGTCAAAACGTGACACGTGTAAAGGTACTGACACACTAGACGAGATTTTTAAAAATCTAGTGTGATCCGACCATATATTTAAGTTAATTAACTCTTTACGAAACAGTCTTTTCACACAGTTTTTTTTATGTTTATCATCTAATCCGTTCAAATCATTATTAATCCTAACTTCATCTTCATCTTCATCTTCATCTTCATCTTCATCTTCTTCTCTCCGCCGCCACCACCACCACGGCCAGCCTCTTTTTCCTCGTATATATATAACCCTTCTTCAAATAACCACAATAATATTATATATATTCAAAATTCTTTACAAAGTATATCAATTAAACAACCAATAAATCCACCAGATAATTACGTAAACAAAATTTCTTTCGATCCTTAACAGGATCTGGATGCGATGATAAAACCTTAATTAAACACCAGCGATTCAAAGCAATTAAGCCCATCAAACTCCGGTGCCCACCGTGCAGAATTTCCACCGTTGCTCCGGTGACCGGTGGTCTCCGGCTTCACCTTCTTCTGTTCAACAACAACGGTACTAGCAGTAGCAGAAGACTTTCTGTTGAAGTAATTAAAAGATTTACCCACAAATTCAGCGGATAAAGCATCGAAGGAACTGAACATGGAATTCATGTTTGATGTTTGATTTCAATTATTATTATTATTTTTATAATGTATGGGTGAGGTTTGTGATTATTTGAAGAAGGGTTATATATATACGAGGAAAAAGAGGTTGGCTGTGGTGGTGGCGGTGGTCGTGGAGGTGGTGGCGGCGGAGAGATGAAGATGAAGAAGATGAAGTTATGATTAATAATGATTTGAACGGACCAGACGAGAAACATAAAAAAACCGTCTGAAGAGACGGTTTTTTAAAAAGTTAATTAACTTAAAAATATGGTCGGACCAGACGAGATTTTTAAAAATCTCGTCTGGTGTGTCAGTACCTTTACACGTGTCACATTTTGACTGGTTAAAAAATATCATCGTTTATTTTCCCAATGCGTCTTCTCAGTACATATTTTAAGGGTTATTTTGAGAGTTTTCAGTTTCACATCATACATCTTCCTTCTGCCTCTTCACATTACGTCTCACTCTACAATAAATCGGCTTCACAAACACTCTGGCGTTGCAGTCGTTTCTGCTAGACCAAAAACTCTAACCATTTGCTTCTCCTCAGGTATACAAGTTTTTAATTAATAAAGTTTTGTTGGTCGTTCAAAAAAATAAAAAGTCGAACCTCATCAGCTATGCAAGTCTGATTGTTGCACTTGTAAATATAGATCTAACGTCATTAGTAACAGTTGTAGTTTATAGTTTTCCTTATAGCTTATATATAGCAGCATTTTGGATATGAAATGATAGGTAATTTTGTGATTACATTAGTTAGTTTTTGATACGTTGTATTCGTTTATTTATAAAGCAAACTGCATCTAACTGCATGCTTAATGTTTTCCTGCTGGTGATTTCTTAATGTTTTCAAACTCTTTGTATATATATGATGTTCTGATAAAGGTGATTTCATTTTAATCTTGCTCAGTTGTTGTGTTTCATCTAGCTATTGTACTTAGGATAGGTGTACGATGAGTCAGCAACTTAAAGATACGGATACCATTGATTGTTTTGATTCGACGAGTGAATTTAATAATAGATAATTTTGTGATTTAGTTGATACGTTTGATTTTAATGCATAACATTCGCTTATTTCCATAGCAAACCGCACTCAATTGCACATTTTGTGTTTTCCTGCTGGTGATATCTTTGTATTGCGAGTGAAACAAGTTGAAATATTGATTTCATATTCATCTTACTCAGTTGTTGTGTTTGGTCTTGAAGAGGTAGGTCCCAGCAGAGCCCAGTTGGACCCGCAAGACTCACCTTAAAGAGGGACGTCTGCGCAGTTGAACCCGCAAGACTCACCTTCAACAGGGACGTCTGCGCAAAGGCTAAACTCGCAAGACTCACCTTGAAGAGGGACGTCTGCGCAGAAACCAACTGGATCCGCAGGACCCACCATGCTCAGAGACGTGACGTCCTTACGCGCAGTACGCAAGCTGTTCCCGCAGGAAAAGCCTCCCAATGGTGAAGTACCTCGCCTGTTCCCGCAGCTGCGGATACAAGCCATCAGGGAAGGCTACCTGCGCAGCAAGGCTACACGCACAAGGCACTTAACTCTTAAATAATTCAGTAATGTTACCTGAAGAAGGAGTGAGCAAGCCGGGAACACTCCCGCCCAAAGCCGGGAACACTCCCGCCCAAATGAGCCAGTCCGTACGCTACTGGAGGACCTTTGGTACTGTACCTGACGAGGTATGGACAAAAGGTCTGACCAAAGCAGCGACAGCTCACTGTGACAAACGAATAGTACACAGCCGGCCTGGTCACTATCAGCCGCTGCCTACTCACCAACCCCTGTCACTATTAGCCGTTGCCTACTCACCAACCTGTCGTAGCACGTGCATAGCCTGCAGTTGGTGGAAAAGGAATAGTACACAGCCGGCCTGGTCCCTATCAGCCGCTGCCTACCCACCAACTGCCAGCATGGCATGTGCGTAGCCCACAGTTGGCAGAACAGGAATACTATTCAGCCGGCTGTACCTTCTTGGAAACCTACCTTCGGCTATAAATACTTCAACACCTTGGAATGGTATGGACACATTACATTACCTTATCACATCTTATCTTCTCTAGCAATCTCTTAATATACACTTATATTCAAGAGCAATCTAGTTTGATTCTCACGCCGGAGGGTGGTCACAAGGAGGTACCCCCCCCCCTTCTCAGTGACGAGCTCACGGTGTCTGTTTTGCAGGTCACCAGAAGAACCATCTTTGCCGGACATAACCCCTCGTGGGAAACATCTATTTAACCCCCAGATTATCCGTAATCTGCCCGGGGTCGATTAGTGTTTCTTCATTAGCGCCATCCGTGCATAAAAGCTAGAACTTATTCTTTTTCGGTTTTTTCAAAACTTCTGGAAAGATGGTTAACGTTACTCCGGTCCCCAGGCCAGGGAGTAACCAAGAAACCCCGGTAACCACAACCCCAGCTACTGGGGGGAACACCGGCGAATACACACGTTTTACGAACACTACCCCGGTTACCCAAGCCGGGGCAAGTGCAGTAAATTTTACAAACACTACCCCGGTCACTCGAGTCGGGGCAAGTGCAGTAAACAATCATCCCCTGGGATTCATTGATACCCAGGCGGAAAGACGACAGACGAGGTTCCCCCACCAAACACTTGATCAAGTTAAAGCGTGGGCGGAAACACGTCAAAAGGAATTCCAAGCTGAGTTGGATGAACGCTTACGTTCACTTCAACAGGCTGACGAATTCGGAAGCACTCAACAGCTCAACATGAGCAATGAGTGCGAGTACTTGGACGATGATTCGGAGGAATCCGACACCGACGCAAACCCTCGCCATAGGGCGAAAGGGAAGCGTAAGGAAACGGACTTCCAACCGAGAAGGAATTTTGGAGAAACTTTCAAACCAAAAAACGCGGGTAGAGACCCACGTGACTTCTCCAAAGCTTTTAGACCAACTGTTGCAAATGCGGGAACGTCCAAGTTTGCAAGGGACATTGCGGAAGCAATCGCCCCGAAGAGTGCCAAGCAGATGCCCAACATCGGCACTTATGATGGTATATCTGACCCAGACGATCATTTGAACAGATTCATAGCGGGGGCAACCGTCAGCAACTGGACGGAACCCACGTGGTGTTATATGTTCCAGATGACGCTGGTTGGAGCAGCCAGAGCATGGTTCGACCGTTTACCGGTCCACCACATCTACGATTGGACAGACTTCCAACAGAAGTTCAGCCAACACTTCAGTCAACAAAGGAAGTACACTGAAGAACAATGGACAATCCTCAACTGCATCCGAGAGGAAGATGAGTCTTTACTAGACTTCATCACGCGCTTCAATTCAAAGAAGTTAAGTCTGGGCAGTATTAGCGAAGATCTTGTTCGCGCTGCTTTCATCCAGGGCGCGAAGGACCCAGAGCTCATCCGCACCTTAACGGGTAAAGATGGCATGCCATCCACGTGGGATGCCATCATGACAGCAGCTAAACGCTTCGCGGAAACGGAAAGGCAACTGGGTAGAGATCTTCCCCAGAGCACAAACCTCTACATCCAGAAAACAAGAGAAAACAATGTCCTTACCGCCCGACTAAACAAAAAGAGGAAGCTAGGTATTTGGCAGTCAAGGGTAAACTTTGACACCTCATCCGGCTCGCACCCTCGGTTAGGCGGAAAGGATAACATGCAGTCGTCGAACCGGAACTCCAGATGGACGCCACTCACCAAAAGCGTCACCGAGATATTCGACACCGAGAGACTCCCATGGCCAAAGGCTCCAATAATCTGAGAGCGTTACAACGCTGATCAGAGCAAATTCTATGACTTCCACAGGACAAGAGGCCACAACACCGAGGAATGCGTAGACTTGAAGGACATCGTCGAAGCATTTGTCAGAGATGGGACGCTCACGCACCTCGTGGCGTAATGAACGCTGAGCAGGCTAATGCGTGTAGAACCCCAGTTGGGGAAAACACGAATAAAACTGCAGCTTCAATGTCGGAGACTACATACTGCGTAAACAACGAGATTCCGAACCAAGTGCATATCGGCTCGAAAGGCTCGATGACACTCCCAAGAACATGGAAAGGAGCTCAATTACACAGTCTGCATGTAGATCAATTCCAAACTTGTAAAAGAAAAGGCCCAGAGCCACTTCTAATGGAAATGATTCTCCTTATCACATTGACGTTGGTCTTACATTTATACTTATGAACTTTCCACACTGATATGCCGGTCTTCACCGCGTACATAAGTGGGAAAGCAAGTCGTTGCATGTGGAAGGCGGCAAAACCCGCATAAACACAAAAAACGGCCAACCTTCACGCAGGTCAGTTATAGGTAAAGTTGGGTCATCCCACTAAATGAAAGTGCCGGTCCTAACCGCACAAATCATGATAGAGGAAACCGAACTAACCTATTGACAACCGTGCGTCGAACGGTTAATTCATTCCACACTGATGCCGGTCTTCACCGCATAAGTGTGAAGAAATCGTTGCGTGTGGAAGGCGGCAAAACCCGCATAAACACAAAAAACGGCCAACCTTCACGCATGTCAGTTATAGGTAAAGTTGGGTCATCCCACTAAATGAAAGTGCCGGTCCTAACCGCACAAATCATGATAGAGGAAACCGAACTAACCTATTGACAACCGCGCGTCGAACGGATAAGTTATTCAAAACACTTACAAAATTTCTAAGGAAATGATGAGGAAAACCTTCACGCAGGTCGGATATAGGTAAAGTTTAGCCATCCTACTAAGTGAAAGTGACGGTCTTACCCGCACAATCACGAAAGAGGAAGCAAAACTTTAACCTATTATCTACCACGTTGAAAGGTTAACTTATTCAAAGTACTTCAGAAATTGCTGAGTTAAACTAAAATATGCACAAGCGAATCATATATTGTTTATGCGGCAAAACTAGTGCCAAATTAAGCTATCATATGCATGAGCAAGTCATATAACGTTTATAAAGCAAGTCATACAGTGAAAGTGGCGGTCCTACCCGCACAAAAGATTTATATTCTATAAAAATTCAACTGTTACAAGAATGGCCGGGTATCTACCCGCCTACAAGAATATAAATCTATACAAAGATATAAACATATCCTAACAGTGGGAAGGATCTAAAGGTTCAAGCTTCAGGACCACTCCCTCCAAACCCACTTGTACCCGCACCATCACTTGGCTGTGGCAGTTCAAGGAAGGTCTTGAGAATGGTTAGCCCATCATCAGCAGCAGCAACTTCGTTCACCTTCTCCACCACCGGGTGCGGGAAGGCGGCATACTGGTTCACTGCTTGGTCATATACAGCTTCAGTATCCACATCATATAAAGGGAAGTTGGAAGGCGGGATGCCCTTCTCAACGAACCCTAGACCAAGCAGGAAGCCAGCCTTTTCCCCATCCTCATGAGAAGCGTTGAGGGCTGCGCTCATGGCATCGTCATATGATGTGTCCGTGAAGACCCGATGCACAACCTACAAAACAAAAATACAAGTATCAAAACCTTTTCTAAGTACAAAGAAAAGCGTAAAGATATTATGAAGCTATGCATACCTGCGACAACGCTTCTCGTATAAGTCATTCCTTGGTAACCAGAGCCTCCTGGAGGGCAGCTTGAGCTTCATTACGGGCGCGTTCGGCTTCGTTCTTTGTAAGGTTGGCAAGCAACACATCTTTGGCTGCAGCCTCTTCGACGCCCCTTAGCTTACGCTCAGTGTGGTCAAGCACCCCCCTCTGGTCCAAGATCTCTTGGAGCTTCTTGGCATCTTCCATGGCCAAGGCATCATGAGCCAGCTGGAGCCTCTCTAATTTGGCTTTGAGCTCCTCATTCTCAGTGCGTAGAGACTCAGCAACAGCTTCAGCCTTGGTGGCCCTCTCAGTTGCGTTCAGTGCAGTTTCTTTAGCCAACCGAAGCTGTTCATTAACAGCTTGGGTAGCCTTGGAGCGGGCCTCGATACGGGCCTGAACTTCAACCTCAAGGGCCTTGAAGGCCTTCTCCTTCTCCGCAGCGACGGCGGAGAGTCTCCTGTTCTCCTCCCGGATAGCCCGCGCCTGAGCTACTTCTTGGATACGAGCCGCCTTTAACTTGTCGTTTTCACGACAAAGCAGCTCGACGCGCGGCTGCATCCGGGCAAGGAGAATTCGAAGCTCGTTTGTCAGCCTACCCTCTTGGTAGCTCGACATAGCTTCTCCCAGTGCACCACTGGGGGCGGCGTGGCGCGCCCACTCGACGCAATCCACAGCCGTCCGAAGGGTGGTTCCCCGGCGGATGTTCCACCGCGCAACAAACACCTCATTCGAATCCGACACTGCAAAAACAAAACGCAGTTAGGAAAAGATGATAAAAAAAACATAACAGGCCAAAATAACCCTACGCACCTGTAGGGTCGACGACAGGCCTGTAGCCGCCAAACCCATCACCCGAACCTAACGGATATCCATCCAAGAGGTCAGGCAGATGGGAAGGAGGCAGAGATTGGCTAGACGCCCCAACCCCAAACATACCTGCTGAACCGGCCGGGGGCGAGGTGGTCCCCGGTGCCGGAGGCGCGGTTGAAGCCGCCGTCGTAGGAACCAACGGAGGTGAACTCACCGGAAGTGAACTCACAACCGTGGTTGCCGCTGCGGAAGAGCCCGCAGAAAAACTCACCGCCGGCTCAGTGAAGGAATCAGTGAATATGGCACTGACAGCCGGCGGAGACGACGTCACAGTTGGAACAGTTGCCTCAACCGAGTGAGCAACTGAACCAACACTTGAAGCAGGCGCAGCCGCCTAGGTCATCGCCTCGGGTAGGTTGACCAAACCTACCGTCATGGGTCCAGAGCTGCTCCTCCCCGCATCACCTTGGAATGCGGTAGCATCCACTCCTGCATGAAGACAAGATATTAAAAACAATGGCGGAAAGAAATTGCGGGTAAGATTAATTTATACTTACGAGTTCTCTTCAACTTGAAGGTTCTGACCGGCGGGGATGAACCCGACGGAGCCGGCCTCTTCACGCTGGTCACCGTCGTAGAACTTGGTCGCGCGGCAGTGGCAGCTGTCTCAACCTCCGAGACTGTTGTCTCACCACCACCAGGGTTCCCCGCCACCTCCTCGCTTTCGGTCTCTGAGTCAGACCGATTCACCGGATCGGCAGTAGAGGCAACCTTCGCCTTGCCCTTCGCGCCAGCAGCCTTCTTCTTCCTCACCTAGAAAGGACCATCTGCGGATTCCTCATCAGAAGATGACAAGATTAGAGGAATTCCAGCAGAGGTTTGAGCATTCACAGGGCGAGGGTTAAATAACTCCTTACCTAGCCGCGTGGCGCTCATGATCGGGTGGCCCGGCGGGTAGACCTCCACAAACCGATCCGCCGTTTGCTCCAAGATGGGCAACTCGTTCTCATCAAGAGCACGGGTACCCATCCGAGCGGGACCACCAGCTTCCCGCGGATGCAGGAGCGATTGTAGGTCGTTTCCCTTTGAAAACAAAAGAAAAACTGTTAGAATAAAACTTTAAATCAGCAAAGAATATGAAGCATACCTTAAGGGATAGAGTTCAAACCGTATTCGAGGATAATGGGGATCTGTGGCGTCTCCGCCCCAGCATCTTTCCACACCCGGCTCATCCCGAGCATCACCATCCCGGACTCCGCAAAGCGGTAAACCGAAGATTGGATCCGGGAAATCTTGGCAAACCATTCCGCCTCCTTGTAGTTGGAGGCGTGAAGGCTGGGGAGTGCTCTTCCATTCTTGAATGTCATCGCAATAGGGACGACACGGGCAGAGATGTAAAAGAACTCCCGCTTCCAAGACCGAAGACTGCGCTCGGTAGCACAAATCTTCAAACCCTTGATCCGGGTGACCAAGGTATACCACCCCTGGATGCACCTCCAGGAATAGAAGGTCATCAGGCGGTCGTCATGGGGCTCCACGCCCAGAATGAGGCACACCCATTCAAAATGGCGAATCTTGGCGATCGCCATTGGGTGTACTTCCGTCAGATGTACACCGTGTCTCTCCAGAACACGGTACACAAACTTCGTCAATGGGAACCTGAGATTCTCATACACGAAGAAGGCGGCATACACCCCTATCTTTCCCTTGGGGGCATCGTACACCGTCTGATGAGGCTTAGGAAACTCAGGCTCGAAAGGCTCGAGCATGAACTTCCTAACAATGTACTGATACAGATCGACGGTAAGAGCACACTGGCACTCACCAGCAGTACTCTTATCGTCCTTATCAGAAGTAGACGACGGATTCTCGGCATACACGTCAGACTCCTCGGCGGTAGCCTCAAGATCATTAACAGAAGACATGTTTTGGATGTAAAGAAGAACGATTTCAGGAGAATGCTCGATAGAAAAGTTAGAGTATTCGCCGGAAATCGTTTAGAAGAAGAGAGAGGTGAAACTGTGAGTTGAGATGTATCCTCTCCTCCCTTTATATACTCATCGCAATAAATGCGATGAATTTAATGCGGAAGAGAGAGGAAAACGCTGGTGCAATGAAACTATGACACGTGGAAAAAGCAAGCTGGCAACAGCTGTTGACAGGACGCGTGCCGTAAACTTCGCGGCCACTCACCCGAAAACTCGCGCCCACGCGCCTGAAAAAGCGTCTGGAATGACCATATACTGTCACGTCGCCATAACTTCCTGCACGTCCTGACACTGTCAGAAGAAACCGTCGGACGACGTTTCAACAGTTTGGACTGTTCTTATCCTTTCACCAACTCTTCGAATTTCAAAAAGATTCAAAAGTAAGCGGGACTATACCCCTTACCTTGGCAACCAAGTAACTATAAGACAAGTGCGAGTACAGTGTTAAGGCAAAACCCTTCACATACTTAGCACCTGCAGGGAATTGAAGCCAAGAATACCTCGGTAACCAAGTAATTATAAGACGGGTGCGGGTACAGTGTCAAGGCAAAACCCTTCACTTACTTAGCACCCGCAGGGAATTGAAGCCAGGAATACCTTGGAAGTAAAGTAACTATAAGACGAGTGCGGGTACAGTGTCAAGGCGAAACCCTTCACATACCTAGCACTCCGCAGGGAATTGAAACCAAGAAGGATCTTCTGGGCCATGCTTGCGGAAACGGGAATAACATCCCCGCATAGCGGGAACGTCGAGAACTAGATTGTTTGAAGCTCCAAGATGGAATTGGTTGTTTTAACATAATTGATCACTATGTTCAAAACTACCAAAACCTCATGGAGAATCTACACAAGTGGAACTCAACGCTCCTGACTTGCGATGAGGTTACAGACCTACCCGCATCATACCCAAAGATCAAGCAGAAAAGTCGGGAATTTCTGCACGTGACATTAGGACTTCCGCGGGAAGAATCCCCATGGAAAACCTTAAAACTAAACCCTTTTCAAAACCCTTTGCTTAAGTCCAAAAGTTCACCTCACTTATTAACAATTCATGAGAAGAACATTGGACTGGGGGGACTTGAAGAGGTAGGTCCCAACAGAGCCCAGTTGGACCCGCAAGACTCACCTCAAAGAGGGACGTCTGCGCAGTTGAACCCGCAAGACTCACCTTCAACAGGGACGTCTGCGCAAAGGCTAAACTCGCAAGACTCACCTTGAAGAGGGACGTCTGCGCAGGAACCAACTGGATCCGCAGGACCCACCATGCTCAGAGACGTGACGTCCTTATGCGCAGTACGCAAGCTGTTCCCGCAGGAAAAGCCTCCCAATGGTGAAGTACCCCGCCTGTTCCCGCAGCTGCGGATACAAGCCATCAGGGAAGGCTACCTGCGCAGCAAGGCTACACGCACAAGACACTTAACTCTTAAATAATTCAGTAATGTCACCTGAAGAAGGAGTGAGCAAGCCGGGAACACTCCCGCCCAAAGCCGGGAACACTCCCGCCCAAATGAGCCAGTCCGTACGCTACTGGAGGACCTTTTGTACTGTACCTGACGAGGTATGGACAAAAGGTCTGACCAAAGCAGCGACAGCTCACTGTGACAAAGGAATAGTACACAGCCGGCCTGGTCACTATCAGCCGCTGCCTACTCACCAACCCCTGTCACTATTAGCCACTGCCTACTCACCAACCTGTCGTAGCACGTGCATAGCCTGCAGTTAGTGGAAAAGGAATAGTACACAGCCGGCCTGGTCCCTATCAGCCGCTGCCTACCCACCAACTGCCAGCATGGCATGTGCGTAGCCCACAGTTGGCAGAACAGGAATACTATTCAGCCGGCTGTACCTTCTTGGAAACCTACCTTCGGCTATAAATACTCCAACACCTTGGAATGGTATGGACACATTACATTACCTTATCACATCATATCTTCTCTAGCAATCTCTTAATATACACTTATATTCAAGAGCAATCTAGTCTGATTCTCACGCCGGAGAGTGGTCACAAGGAGGTACCCCCCCCCCTTCTCAGTGACGAGCTCACGGTGTCTGTTTTGCAGGTCACCAGAAGAACCATCTTTGCCGGACATAACCCCTCGTGGGAAACATCTATTTAACCCCCAGATTATCCGTAATCTGCCCGGGGTCGATTAGTGTTTCTTCAGGTCTATTGTACGTAAGATAGGCGCACGATGAGTCAGCAAGTTAAAGTTGCAGATAACATCGAGTGTTTTGATTCGACAAGTGTAAACTTAACTCCAAAGCAAAAGGCTGATGAAGATGTATTAGTTTGGCCTTGGATGGCTGTGGTTGCTAACATTCATGTTGATTATCAAAATGATGGTGGTGACAAACTAAAAGATGATTGGGTTAATGAAGGTTACGGTCCAATCAAAGTTCATCTTCTTTTGAGCTTGCAGGATCACTTCGGGCTTGCTGTTGTTGAATTTGGGAAGTCACGGGAAGGATTTTTTCATGTCATGAAGTTTATGAAGGCATTTCAGGTAAACAAACATGGAAGGAAAGATTGGTTTGATACGGAGAATACCAAAGATGATAAGTTGTATGGTTGGATTGCAACTGATGAAGATTATAACTCCAATGGTGATGTTGGGAATTATCTTAGAAAAAATTGTGTTTTGAAGACTGTTGCTGATGTTCAAAAGGAGGATGAATCGGTAGTTTTGGGGTTGCGAACTATGATAGACGAAATGGACAAAAGAACCGAAGAACTGAATGGTAAAATAAGCAAAATAGATGTTCAGTTGGAAACTATTATGAAAGGGAAAGAATTGATGAGTGAGAACTTTGATAGAGGTATAATTTTCAAGATCGTTTATTGAAGTTCAGTTATATGTGTAATAACTATTTGTATATTAATTTGATTTTGTGTGTTTTTGTTTAGATATAGAAACGATGCACAATGAGGCACAAGAGCAGCTTAATGTGGTTACCACCGAGCATGAACGGACCCAGTGGCTGCTAGTAGAGCATGAAAAGGAACTAAAACCAAGTGAAGCTATTATTAATGAAACTAAAAAGAGGAGTACTGACAATGGGAAGAAAATGGTAGACGGATTATTTTTTGTGCTAGTGCAAGATTATCTTTTAATGTAATGAAATGTTATTTGGCAGATTGAGTTGGCAATTTTGGAACAGAAAAAGGCAGATGAAAGAGCATTGAAGCTAGCTGAGGATCATAGGGTTTGCTACCAAACTTTTTGTATTAAATCATGTGTTTTTATTACTAGTTTTTTTTTTAATTCTATGTGATTTAATAAAAAACATGACAGAGAGAAAAAGAAGATCTTCTCCAGAAAAGCATTGAGCTTCAAAAGAAGCTTGACGAAAAGCATTTGCTGGAGCTAACAATCAAGCAAATGAAGAGAGCCTTGGAAGTGATGAAACAAAAGAGCGATGAACATCTTGAAAAAAAGAACAAAATGGAAACAATAAAAAGACATCTCAAAGAAAAAGATGAGCAAATTGAGGATTTGGAAACATCTAATCAGACGTTAATGCTTCACATAGAACTTAAGAATCATAAATTAGTGGAAACTCGTAAAGAGCTAATTGAAGTGAGTTTGTTTCCTTTCAATATTTATATAATTTGTTATATCGTTAACAATGCCGACCAGAATTAAGTCATTGATCTAAATGGATAAAATGTGTGCCAGTTACTGATACAAAACATAGGGGATGTGATCCTCCCACACCACCCCCACATGCCTATACGGCTCGTATAGGCTTATACGGCCGTATAGGGTACACATGCCTGACAAGGGGACAAAAAAAACAGCTTTTTGCAGCCTATACGACCGTATAGGCATTAAATGTCTCGTATTGCATTCAGACAAAACCATAAAAGCTATACGGTCGTATAGGGCTATACGACCGTATAGAAAATAAAAGCTATACGGTTGTATAGGGCTATACGACCGTATAGAAAACATTTGCAGAAACATTCAGACTGCCTTAATCGCTGTCGGAAAACGATTTAAAAAAAACCTCAAATTTTGGGGTGCATTTTTATTTTAATGTATGTTGACTAGATGTTAAAAAAACATCAATTTTATTATATGTAAGCAACAAATATGCCTAGACAGTCTTGAGCTTTTGACGAGCTAAGCTTGAGCTCAATATTTAAACCCATTAAGATAAATGAACCAAATACGACCCGTATAAATCACATATATTGTATATATGGTCATCATTTTAAAAAAAAAAGTGTATAAACGAGCCAAATACGACCCGTATAAATCACATATATTGTATATATGGTTATCATTTTTTTTAAAAAAAAGTGCCTATACGACCGTATAGGCCTATACGAGGCACAATAAACGATGGCAGACAACCTCTGACACGATTCAGGTCCTATACGACTGTATAGCCCTATACGAACCGTATAGGACAAAAAATGGTGTATGAGGATCCATGGTGGTGTGGGAGGATCCCATGCCAAACATAGTTACTGAAATTAAGTTTTATTCATGTTTGTTTGAACAATAGGGGTTTACTGAAATTACTAGCAGACGTGTTGGTGTGAAGAGAATGGGGGAGCTTGATGGAAAGCCTTGTTTTGATGCTGCTAAGAAAAAGGAGGTCTCCGAGTATGCCATAAAATTGGCATCTTTGTGGGAGGATCATCTCAGGGATCCTAACTGGCACCCTTTTAAGGTCATCAATGTCAAAGGGACAATCATGGTAATAACAGTATACTCTTTCTTTTTTTCTTGTTTTTATAAAACTTATATTTAATATAAAAATCAATAGCTTTTGTTTTCTAGATTAGATTTCTCCTAAGTCAGCTCATATTTTTGTTTTCACATAATTTATGAAGTTGCATTTGTTTGTAATCTTTTGGTAAACATGCATTGTGCAGGAGATTCTGGACGAAGAAGATGAGAAGATTAAGAGCCTGAAAGATGAATATGAGAAAGACGTGTATGATGCTGTCGTTACAGCTCTAAAAGAAAGAAACGAGTACAACCCAAGCGGCAGATATCCAGTGCTAGAACTTTGGAACAAGATGGAGGAAAGACCGGCAACCATGAAAGAAGCCATTGAAGTTGTTCTTGGTCAATGGAAAACCTATAAACAACACAAACAGAGGTTAAACTAGATTGCCGGATAACGTTGGTGAGTAGTAGTTGTTTAAACCTGAACTTGTATTATTAAGTATCAGCAAACACTTCATTTTGGAGTGTTGTTTAAGTGATAGCTTTCTTTTTGTCTAAAACATCTTTTGGATGTTAGCATTCATCCTTTGGTGAATCTAAAATATATGAAATTTGTGCTAGTTCTTGAGTTCATTTTCCTTTAATTGTTTGTTTTCCGGTTCTTAAGTTTTATTGTTTTTTCTACAAACAAAACCTATTATTTATTTGACGAACCACGCTAAGCTAATCAACAAACAAAGCCGTATATCTTTAGATCATAATTTTTTTGTCACAATTAGATGTTAAAGAAATTGTTGAATAAACTAAGTAATATTTTACCAACTTTTTTCCTGTTAAAAAGTAGACATTTTTGGCAATGGTAACAATTTTTTTCTCAATGAACCAACTAATTCTATGTACTGTTCAGTCAACTTTCTAATATAAAAAGACGTTAACTATTTGGATGAGGCTGCCATAGATTCTCAAATCAGGTTACGTTATAACACAGATCATATTTGAAAAAAAGTAAATGTGAAACTAAATCTCATAAATGAGTCAATTGGTGACCCGAACATGTTTTATTTAGCTAAATGTGTTTGGGGGGTTGATATGAAATTGACTAGTGAATTTTGTTAGATGTTCGTGTTGTATGTTCGTACCATATTAGAATTTGATACCCTGATTGAGACTTTGCTCTGTGACTTCCTCTACAATCGCACTCACATCCTTGGAGAGTTGGAGACATTAAAACATCCAGGAACGCACAAATCATCAAACGTGAGGCAACTTACCACCACTTACTACATCTTGATCGTATCTAGATAATAGCCACCAACATGAATATGCAAGTTTTATAGGTGACTATCTATATTCTTAACCCCCTGTTATCATTTATGTATGTATTAATATTACTAGACGGGTGCCCGCGCGATGCGGCGGGTAATCATGTAACAATTAACGAACAACGTTTGAACCAATCATCACCTTTGGTCAGCTGGTTTCCGAATGTTCAAACCATAGCAAACGTTTGGTTTACGGTTTATACAAAAAATTGGTCATATAAAACCGGACCGGAAGGTCGACTTATTATTGAAACTCAATGCGTGTAATCAAACCATTAGTAACGATTCAGTTTAAAGTTTCAAAGGTTTAGTTTCGGTTCTTAATAACAAAAAAATCGAACCAACGGTTTAGCTCACAATATTACTTGGAAAACCATTAAAAACCGAATTGTGAACACCCATACGTAATATTTTTATTTGAAAAGTTATAGCAATATCATACCCAAATTAAAGACAATAAAATACTCATTTTTATGGTGCAATTATTTATAAAAAATATTAACGTATGAAAAAATTATGGCCGTTGGCAAATCGTTGGTGGGAAGTTATTTTCATTTAAAATTAAAATGAATCTATGGGTAAAGATAAATGTTCAAAGTAGTAATTATTTTCTTAAATTTACAAAAGTCGAGGGGGTAATGTTGTAACTATTTCAAGACATATTTTTCAATGGACAAGTTTGCCCTTGTCTTGGATGCTATGTAAGATGTACCTTGAGCAATAAAAATTGTAAATTACTTAAAAATATGAGGTGTCTTAATTTGCCCATGTCTCATGTATTATATATAGAATAGATAACCCTATAAATAGAAGGTTCATGTACTTGATATGATGTACTCAATAAAGGAGTTCTTTCATTCTCTTTGTGTTATCTCTTTTATAGGCTATGTTGCTATTAGGCCGTTGTTTTACAACACGTTATCAACACAAATTGCTTTACGTTATCGACGCAAATTGCTTTTGGAATGTATCGTATGATCATAAGGTATGTCAACCTTGTCCATTAAAAATGTTGTTTTTGTTTTCTTAAACAATACCCGGGGTTTGCAGCCCAGACAATTCTCTCTTTCATTTTTCCTGTTTTCATTTTATGTTGAACCCAAATTCCAGTTGCAATTTGCAAACTCGTAAAACCTTCGGAGCATCACTTGTGCAAATAAGCCAGCCGCTGAACCTGTGTCCAAACCGAACCACACCGTCGTCCGTCGATGCAGACTGGTCACTAGTCACTGCTCCTTGTAGGTATTTTTTTTTGCTTCTTTTATGATTAATTTAATCAATTCGAAATGATTATTCAAAGTAGTTTGCTTTGTGAAAATCTTTTTGAAAGAGAGTGTTGTATTCTAGTTATCCGATTCATATTGATCCGACCCAGTCTTGCTTAAGGCAATTCCTGGAACCAGGGATGCCCTCCACCTGTTCGACGATTTGTCTGACTGAAATTATGTTTTCATATATGCCTTTTTTTTAGCCTTTGCTATATCTGCAAACTTGTTATTGTTAGCTATGTATATAATGATTCCAATTAGCTATGGAATAAAATTGTTTTTTTAGCTCATTTTACCTTTTAAATCCATAAATGACCAGAATTCGACATCAAGCACTCATTTTTAGTCCTATATGTTTTTCTTTTTCAGAAATCAAGCGAGTTAGCTCGTAATTAAAAGATGTGGTTACGTCGTAAGAACCCTGTTATTTATTTAGAGGCTTTCCAAAGATACTCAAAATCACCATGGATTCTCCAAACTTGTCGATTTTCAGACGCCCCTTTCAAAAAACCAAAGCTTGCACCCCTACAGGTTTCTTTCTATCCCTATTTTCCTTTTAAACAACAGCAGTTGGTTCGCATTCAAATAATCCTTGTACTATTAATGAAGGAACGTAGAATGATAGACCGGCGTAGGCTGTGTGCTAAAGGTGGAGATGGTGGTAATGGTTGCTTTAGCTTCGCCGCAGTCGACACGTGCTTCATGGGAAAGCGGACGGTGAGTAATTATTTTCTATAGTTATATTATTGACTGCTTTTATAATTTACATTAGTATCAGGGTTTGAGTTTATGTTTGTGAAACCTAAACATTTATTAATATGTGGTATACAGGCGGAAATGGAGGAAGAGGCGGTGATGTGATTCTAGAATGTTCCCCGACAATTTGGGATTTGAGCAGCTTGCAACATCATATTGTTTGTTCTCTGTTCTCTTCTTTTTCTTCTTCTTCAATAAAACATGATTTTACACAGACTATCTGTGGTTTGAAGTAGTGAATGTGGTATTTTACAGAATGCAAAGAGAGGCGGCCATGGAGCTTCAAAAAATAAGATAGGAAGCCGAGGAGACGACAAGGTTATTTTCCAGTTTAAAAGTGTCCAAAAAAAACATTTTGACATAACTAGTGTTAATATCATTGATCACTGACCTTTTGTTACTAGGTTGTTTTAGTACCTGTTGGTACCGTACTTCATCTCGTTGAGGGTGAGATGCCTTCTATGGTTGGGAAAGGATCCTCTGAGCCATTAAACCCGTGGGAAATTCCTGCAACCCCTGAGAATAATCACAAGGAAATGAACATACCTAAAGTTTCTTCAAATG
The DNA here is from genome assembly GCF_021521415.1 of Bidens hawaiensis. NCBI lineage: Eukaryota > Viridiplantae > Streptophyta > Magnoliopsida > Asterales > Asteraceae > Bidens > Bidens hawaiensis. The sequence continues at coordinate 109,153 of NW_027505630.1, forward strand.
CGAGTAAAAAAAGCAAGCCTGTTCTTGACTTGGAACACTTTGACTTGTCAAATGAAGAAAAGGTAAGTTCATGTGAAGCTCTAGTGACTGCCAATGGTGAGTTTGAATCAGACAAAACGGAAGAATCTGAACAAGAAGAAGAAGAAGAGCGTATTGAGTATACTGTTGCTGAGTTGACTGAACCAGGTCAAAGGATAATTGTGGCTCATGGAGGTGAAGGTGGTTTAGGTAACGTCTCTCTCTCAGCATCTTATAAAAAATCTAGTCATAGAAAGGCTGACGACACACAAGAAGACGAAAGTGACGACACGTCTTCTCTCACAACTGGTTCTCCCGGTTCAGAGTCGGTTCTCATCTTAGAACTCAGCATAGCCGACGTAGGTCTAGTGGGAATGCCAAATGCGGGTAAAAGTACACTTTTAGGAGCATTATCGTTAGATCATAATTCTTATTGACAGTTTGATGTTAAGAGAAATTGTTGAATAAACCATGTGTAGGTGATAAGATTAAACATTTTACAAACTTCTTTCCCTGTTTAAAAATCTAACTTCTTTTTTAGCACTAAAAACGTTTTCGAGGGCTGCCATAAAATCCCCATCGCCAATTTTTTAACTTGAAACCTACCCTCCAAGAGGCACATGCCTTTACCATGTGGGCTGACTCTACATTGGCAATCAGGTTAACTTGAAAAAAGTAAATGCACAACTAAATTTATTAAACAAGTTAATTTGCGAGCCTGTAAAGGTAGACCCGAACATGTTTTGTGTAGCTAAACGTGTTTGTGGGATTGATATAAAACTGAACAATGAATTTTATGTTGCATTTTCGTATCGTGTTAAAGTTTCATAATCTATATGAGACTATCCTCTATGACTGCCATAACGATTGCATCAAGAGTCTTCAACACAATAAATTCACATCCTTGGTGACATTAGAATTTAGAAACATCCATACATGCCCGTATCATAAAACGTGAGTTGAGGCATCTTACTACCGCTTGGTTCATCGTAATCTTATTCATCTTTATCTATCTAGATCATTGTCACAAACGTAAATCTTCAAGTCTATTAAATTTTGATCCATGTTTAATTTTTTAGCATGAATGACCTATCTCTTCCTTTTTCCTTAAGCAAAAAAGACAAGTATCTTACTTTATGAGATTGTTATGATCTATCTTTTCTATAGAGTAGAGCTTTGTGTTTGCCACGACTATTATGCCGTACTAAACACTTCTAAAACACTTACCACTAATATATTGTTAAGCGGGTTGGACAATACAACACAACACAACACATTTAACATGATTAAATTTAAGCATTTCAATGGCAGGACGCATTTATCACAACTATTGACACAACTGACTAAACATGATTAAAAAATAATAAGCCATAACTAATACGATAAAATGAAAGTTACCATAAGTTACAACCCATATTCAATTATAAGAAATAAATATAATTATTTATAAATTATAAACCCACAAAACTAATTAATAGAATATAAACAAGTTGGTCTCGAAGTTTGGGCATGATTTCTTGTAAGTCAAAACGAGCCGAGCTTGGATTTGGCTTGTTTACAACCCTAGAATTAGCATGTTGTAGTCAGTTTGTAAACCTGTAATACTACCAACGACTTGAAATTGGTCATACCAAAACCGACCCGCGTTTCAAACCCTTGAACCAATCCTTACTATTGGCAGACATATTATATGAAGGGGGGGGGGGGGGGGGCAACTGACCCTTGTGAACAACAAAAAAAATAGTAGTATATATGTGTTAAATTCCTAACCGAACCCTACAAAATTTTGATACTAACCCCTATGGAAATTTGAGAACGACTGAACGACCCCAATGGAATTTCAAAAACGTCTCCCATGAAATTTCAATACCGAGCCTAACAAAAATAATTTTACATATTTATAATTATAATTATATATAAATAATTTATCCAAATAAACGTAAGTTTAATAGAACCAATTTTAATACTAACTTAAGTCCAAATGCCGAATAAATTTATACTTGATATTTAAGCCTAGGTCCCAAAATCTCAACCCAAACTACAATTAACTTAATTAAAAAAAGGTTATGATGATGCAAGTAATGTGTCGGGTGAGCAACGGGTTAAGAGATCTTTAAAAAAATATATTTTGGCTTAATGCATTGCTTTGATTGCCAACGTCATTTGCATTTGTGTATTGTTTATTGAAGTTATTACCCGTCGCAACCATAAGGGTTAAAGGATGTTTTTGGCGATTTAGTACGTGAAGTCTAATTTGTATAATCAAATGGGTGATGAGAATTTAAACAATAGTTGTATTTATTTTATTAAGAAAACTTGATTGTCAATGTCAAACTAAATGGTGTTTTAGGGGGTGTTTGGGATTCCTTTGTGAAACCTCCTTTTACTTTTGTCAAAAGTTGTGACTTTTGGAACTTTTGAAACCTTCACTCCCAAAAATCTTGTTTTTCCCACTTAACGTTTCACTACCAAACACCTTATAACTTTTTCCAAAGGTAAATAAAATGCAAAATTAGGTTTCAAAAGGAACCACAAACACCACCTTAGTTAGATTTAAAAACTGAAGAACATAGATAACAACTCTAAATATATTGTATTTTAATTATCCATTTTCAATGAAGTTTCATGTATTTTTTATGGTTATATGATATCTTGTTTCATTATCTTTTTTTCTATATAACACGACTCGATTGTACCCAACTTAAACAGTCGTACCAAACCAACAAATTTATATAACGAAAAATTCTGACCCCGTGAAAATATTTCTTGATACGTCACTTATCCTTACTCCCATAAAAACTAGTTTCAACAAAAACCGGTTTTGAGTCTTTGACCACGATTAATTGACTCAAAACTAAAATCGGTTTGGGCCAAAGCCCAAACAAATCTCTCCGGTTGCAATTTGCAAAGTAAAAAACTTGACTTGTGCAAATAAGCCAGCCACTCTAGAGGTGCACAAATCGGGTTTTTTAAATACCCGGGTTCGGGTATAGAAACGGGTTCGGGTATGACCGGGTAAGAGTATGACCGGGTATTGGTAATAATCGGGTCGGGTTCGGGTAGGGTATTGTCTCTAAAAACCATACCCTATGCATCGGGTTCGGGTCGGGTATAGAACCGGGTATTTGAATACCCTATTATAGGGTATTGAAAAAACCCTATTTACGGGTTTTTTTGGGTTTTTTTTCTGGTATTTTTTTGGTATCAATTGGATTTTTTTAAAAGTTTACACTTTTTAGGGGTATTATTCGGGTATTTTTAAGGTATTTTTCGGGTATACATCGGGTATTTTAAATACCCGGTTTCGGGTATTGGAAAACCCCGGTTCCGGGTTCGGGTATTACCGGGTACAAATCGGGTTTTCGGGTATTACCGGGTGCAAATCGGGTCTGGTTCGGGTTCGGGTTTTAGTGCCAAAATGCATTCCCTATCCGTACCCTACGGGTAGGGTCGGGCACGGGTTCGGGTATTAAAAACCCGGGTTTTAGAAAAACCGGTTCCGGGTATTTATTTCGGGTCCGGTTCCGGGTTCGGGTTTTTTGTGCACCTCTAAGCCACTCAACCTGTGTCAAAAGTCAAAAACCGAACCACACCGTCGTCCGTCGCTGCAGACTGGTGTCATCACCGCACCGCCCTTTGCCTGCTCACTAGTCACTGCTCCTTGTAGGTATTTTTTGCTTCTTGTATGATTTATTTAATCAATTCAAAATGATTATTGAAAGTAGTTTGCTTTGTAAAAATCTTTTTGAAAGAGATTGTTTTATTCTAGTTATCTGACCCAGGGATGCCCTCCACCTGTTCGACGATTTGTCTGATTGAAATTGTGTTTTCATATATGCTTTTTTTACCCTTTGCTAATTCTGCAAACTTGTTATTGTTACCTATGGAATAAGACTTTCCTTTTTAGCCCATTTTACCTTTTAATTCCATAAATTACCAGAATTCGACATCAAGCACTCATGTTTTTCTTTCTCAGAAATCAACCGTAATCAAAAGATGTGGTTACGTCGTAAGAACCCTGTTATTTATTTAGAGGCTTTCCAAAGATCACCATGGATTCTCCAAACTTGTCGATTTTCAGACGCCCCTTTCAAAAAACCAAAGCTTGCACCCCTACTGGTTTCCCTCTATTCCTATTTTCCTTTTAAACAACTGCAGTAGGTTTTTAGTTGCATTCAAATAATCCTTGTACTATTAATGAAGGAACGTAGAATGATAGACCGGCGTAGGCTGTGTGCTAAAGGTGGAGATGGTGGTAATGGTTGCTTTAGCTTCCGCCGCAGTCGACACGTGCGTCATGGGAAAGCTGACGGTAAGTAATTATTTTGTATACTTATATTATTGACTGTTTTTATATTAATATCAGGCACTTAGTATTTATGTTCATGAAACCTAAACCTTTCTTAATCTGTGGTATATAGGCGGAAATGGAGGAAGAGGCGGTGATGTGATTCTAGAATGTTCCCCGACAATTTGGGATTTGAGCAGCTTGCAACATCATATTGTTTGTTATCTGTTCCCTTCCTTTTTTTCTTCTTCAATAAAACATGATTTTACACAAATTATCTGTAGTTTGAAGTAATGAATATGGTGTTTTATAGAATGCAAAGAGAGGCGGCCATGGAGCTTCAAAAAATAAGATAGGAAGCCGAGGAGATGACAAGGTTATTTTCCAGTTTAAAAAGTGTCCAAAAAAACTATTTTGATATAACTAGTATTGATATCATTGATCATTGACTTTTTGTTACTAGGTTGTTTTAGTACCTGTTGGTACCGTACTTCATCTCGTTGAGGGTGAGATGCCTTCTATGGTTGGAAAAGGATCCTCTGCGCCTTTGAACCCCTGGGAAATTCCTACAACCCCCGAGAATAATCACAAGGAAATGAACATACCTAAAGTTTCTTCAAATGCGAGTAAAAAAAGCAAGCCTGTTCTTGACTTGGAACACTTTGACTTGTCAAATGAAGAAAAAGTAAGTTCATGTGAAGCTCAAGTGACTGCCATTTGTGAGTCTGAATCAGACAAAACGGAAGAATCCGAACAAGAAGAAGAAGAGCGTATTGAGTATGATGTTGCTGAGTTGACTGAACCGGGCCAAAGGATAATTGTGGCTCATGGAGGTGAAGGTGGTTTAGGTAACGTCTCTCTCTCAGCATCTAATAAAAAATCTTGTCATAGAAAGGCTGACGGCACCGATGTACAAGAAGACGAAAATGACGACACGTCTTCACTCACAACTGGTTCTCCTGGTTCAGAGTCGGTTCTCATCTTAGAACTCAAAAGCATAGCCGACGTAGGTCTAGTGGGAATGCCAAACGTGGGTAAGAGTACACTCTTAGGAGCATTATCTAAAGCACAACCGAGAATAGGTCATTACGCTTTCACAACATTAAGGCCTAATTTAGGTAACTTAACTTATGATGATGTATCAGTCACGGTTGCTGATATTCCCGGACTTATAAAAGGGGCCCACGAAAACCGTGGGCTCGGGCATGCTTTTCTTCGCCATATAGAACGGACTAGAGTTCTTGCTTATGTTCTGGACTTGGCTGCTGCATTAGATGGTAGAAAAGGGGTTCCACCATGGGAACAATTGAGAGATTTGATTTTGGAGCTTGAGTTTTATAATGAGGGTTTGTCGGGTCGACCCGCTTTGATTGTGGCTAATAAAATTGATGAAGCGGGAGCTGAGGAGGTGTATGATGAGTTAAGAAGAAGGGTGTCTGGTGTAAACATTTTCCCGGTTTGTGCGGTTTTGGAAGAAGGCATGGGTGAGTTAAAAGATGGTCTTAGGATGCTGGTGAATGGTGAGGATTCTAATAGGTTGACATTGGGTGACATTCATGTTGATTAGGATGAGAATTGTGTTTATTTCAAAATTGGGGACATTGGTTTGGTGTTTGGCATTGAAAATGCTGCGACTTCTTGACTCGATTGAATTGCTCATTTTATTCATTCGATATTCCTCGGGAAGTCCGCTAACGTGGGGTTTTAGTTCAACCAGAACTCGTTTTGACACGAATACGTTTTAAGACGACCTGTTATGTTCTGAACCCGTTTTAACACGCTAGTTGACTCGACCCAACACATCCGTTTTACTGGGTTCTGGTGTAGTTGATGTTTTCTGGCTGTTATTTACTAGGGTATACCCCATTTTTTGTTCGTGGAATCAAAGTACTATGCAAACTATAATAATATAAAACTATCAATATGGTGTATAAAGTTGAGTGTTACGTGTCGTTTACTGCAACACAATTACGAACGTATTGTAAAATTATTAGCATTAGACCTAAGTTGGTCAAGTGCTGCCATCTACTCGTGGTTGTTCTACTTCTACTTGTTTTTTACCATAGGAATGTTTAATAATGTTAACTAACTTGCGAGTACACATTGGGTTTTTGAAATAGGTGTCAATTATAAAATTAAGAAAAATGGTTAAGATTGTGTGCTTATGTAGGAGTAGTACAACTTTTTTGGAAGGTCTCTTTTAAAGCAACAAAAAGCAAATTCGTGTCCTCCTTTGTTCAAAGTGAAGAATATTGATGATGTAAGAGAACAAATGCCATGCTTTCATGCCTAATTTGAAATATAAATGATTTTCTTTTATTTTCACTAAATACGAGCTTATCTAAATTTTCTTAAGTTTTATATAAAGATAGATGGTTTATAACAATATAAAATACAAGTTAACACATGCTCAATGTACTTTATGTTTTTCTCCTACTTTATCAACGTATTATTTCCCATTTAAATATTTGTAAAATTAGGGATGATATTAGTACACTCTCTACAAGAATTCAGACACCTATTACATGATCGTATGCCCATACGATCGTATGGAATTTCCGTACAAAAGCATTTGGCATCGTACATCTGATTGTGAAGTCCGTGCGAATTTGACCAAGAACTCATACTATAGTATGACCTATGTACAATCATAAGAAAATTAGAAACATATTGAAAGTTGAATAGTCTAGTTTTTTTACAAATATAATCAAAATTATCCATGTAACTATCTCTTTTATGAGTTTATCAACCAAGGGACGCTTATAAGTTATAACCATATCAAAACATAAATATACTATAAAGGTGTTCAAAGCAAATAATCATATCAAAACAAAATATACTATATATAAAGATACACATACAAAAAACATTACTTAAGTGCTACCTTTTATACGAAAGTTACAATCAGAAATAGCAAGTCAAGCTTCCCTAGATCTAGTATGATGGTTGTATTGATTTTTGAAGATGGATGTCCAAGGAGACAAAGTTGGCAGTAGAGAATAAGTTTGGTGGGGTTGTGTTGTGCAAATAGAATGTGGAGAAGGTGGCTTAGTGGTTCTTTCACTTGCATTTGTTATATCATGTTGGAGTTTTTAAAATACAGTTGGACATTTCTGTAAGAGTTTGGCTTCATTTTCGTGTTAATAGTAAAATGGGACGAGACCAATACAGACTACAGAGTGATTTTTTGGATACCAAGCAGAGTTTGCTTAATCTTTTTAGAATGAATCTGAAGTTGATTTAAAGTGGGGGTTGTGATAACTGATAAGACACATTTTTTGCTTACGATTTCTGAAAGACATACAATTACGTATATTTAGTTGGAGTGAAATTTCATGAAAAAATCATGCCAAGTATATTAATTTTTTTTTTGTTTATAACATCTTATTGTCAAAACATAAAAATTAATCAAAGATAAACCCGAAAATCATAGGCCTGAGCTAGTGAGCTTCAACTTATCTTTTTATACAATCAAGCCACCCCGATGGCTCCAAATATATGTTTACTTTGTTCGATTCCTCGTCTCATTCTCCACTTTAACAGGAGCATGTATTAACAATTCAACAGCAGGCAGAAGGCCAAAATACAAACAAACAGAAGACAACATACCCATAATAACTAGAGAACAACTAAGATGACACCCAAAGCCAATTACCAACCTAAGTACAAACAAACAGAAGACAAAAAACCCATAATAACTAGAAAGTGCATGTGGAGAATCAGCACGTGTTCATTCCATTTGCCTTCGACACTTTTGGATCCCTAGCTCCCGAGGCGGTTCGCTTCTTGGAGCGGATGCAGAAGGTGGTCCACAGTGACTCGCAGAGCCCCAGGAACCAAGGATTTATATTTAGTAGAATAGGCTTTGCGATTCAAAAGGGGATAGCGGCGCAGCTTGTTGCTCGCTTACCCATTATCCAGATGTAGTTCGGTTTTTGTTATATATAAAAGAATGATTGTTCATTAAAAATTATTTTGATCTAAAAAAAAAAAAGACCACAAACTGACCACCAGGAATTAAAGTCCTTTGATCTTCTTGAAATCCACTGATTGAAATGCCCGGATCATTATGTCGGCAAAAAAGGTCCAATATGTCCTTATTAATTTGTACTAAAAACCTTTTTTTTTAAGCCACCATATAAAATAAGCAACACGCTTTGCCAAACTGATACTAGACAGCCAAAATATTATATGTTACCCAAGTGGCAGGTCAATGCCCTACCATTTAAAGACTTTAAACCCACCCTCATTTAGATCAAACCAAACAGTGATTCACTTAACTTTCTACGAACCTTTCATACAACGTGGATAAAAAGTTGCATACATCACTTGAACCAAGAACCGCATATGCTCTGAATGTCCATACCTAAAATCCAATAACTAAATCATGATAATTATAATCTCGATTTATTAAAGATAAACCGAGGGATGGCTAAGTTGATCTCATGAGGAGAATAAGGAGGAGATCAAAATTCAAATATTTTATTATTTAAGTTTTATTTATTTGAATGTTTATGTTTATCTTTTTAGTTTTCTAGTTTTAGTCAAATTGTGTTAGGTTTATAAATACGTTTTATGTTTTCATTATAATAATAAGAATAACAAGTTGAGAGGTTGAGTTTAAGAAAAATGAGCAGTGTCTTCCTTCCGAATTCATTATATATTATCACAATATAATATATATAATATTCTTGATATAATTCTTTGTATCACGTACAACAAAACCCATCACGACGTTGACATCCGATTTTCCGCATTCAAGTTTTCAAGTCACGACTTCTAATAAAAGTTGTAAATTTAATTGATTCTCCAACAATTGGTATCAAGAGCGTAGGCGATCTACGATCTTTGGGAAGTTCAAGATCGGTGTGGGGCGAATAACCACATCCGACCGACGGGAAACAATTTAGCCGTATGGAGTACGGCTCACGTTTTCCGATCAATCAACAAAGAAGACGGTGATTATGGGAGACGCGGTACCGGGTGCGAACCAAGTTGTGCAAGCAAGGGAACCAAGTTCAACTTCGTTGCAGTGTCCGAAGTTAACAAAAACAAACTACAACACGTGGGTTGTAATCATGGAATCGATCCTTGATGCTCAAGGATTATGGGAGGTGGTGTCCGGAGAAGCCCTAGACGAGAGAAAGAACAAGGTGGCTAGGGCTATTATTTTTCAAGCTTTACCGGAAAACGTGTTGATGCAAGTTGCAAGAACCCGTGATGCTCAAGAGATTTGGGAATCACTACGGGTTAGATTTCTCGGTGCTGATTGAGTGCAACAAGCTCGCTTACGTTCGTTAAAGCGAGATTTTAATCAATTGAAGATGGGAGAAAAAGAATCCGTTGAAGACTTTGCCGGGAAGGTAACGGAATACGCCTCACAATTTGATAGTTTGGGTAGTCCGATGGAAGAACATGAACTCGTAAAAAAACTGCTCGATAGCGTTCCGAACCGTTTTATTGCTATTGTAGCAACTATCGAACAGTGGGCCGATCTTAACACTATGGTGTTTGAAGATTGTATAACAAGGTTAAAAGCTTTTGAAGAGAGAATCAAAGGTAAGGAAGCATCGGCCGAGATGGGAAAATTATTGTATGCCAAAACCGATAATCAAGGAAAAAAGGACACCAATCATGACCGGAAACATTCTGCTCGGGGTCGTGGCTCCTTGGGTTATGACCAACGGGGCCGTGGAAGAGGTCGTGGTCGAGGTTCGAGTAGAGGACGGGGCCGGTTTAATCAAAGCAATGATAGCCGAAGAGACGGTAACCAACCGAACACGAACAACCAAGGGAGAGATCGCAATCAAGGTAATAATCATAATAATCAAAATCATGATAAAGATAAAAGCGGTGTTCGGTGTTATAATTGCAATGTTTTGGGCCACTTTGCGTGGGAATGTCCAAGTCCACCGACTCAAGAAGCGAATCTTAACTAAGCCGAGGCTAAGCCGCCAACTCTTATGATGGCCTCAGTTGAAGTTGATAAAGATCAAGTTATGTTAAACGAAGAGAAGGTTCATCCAATCCGTTACGCAAACGACTCGGTAAGCGATTCAATTTGGTATTTAGATAATGGGGCATCTAATCACATGACCGGATGTGAAGCCACTTTGCCCAAATTGATTATCGAGTGAGAGGTTTGGTGAAATTTGGAGACGGGTCCAAAGTGAATATCAAAGGGAGAGGTTCCATTATTTTCGATTGCAAGAATGGTGAGCAGCGGGTTATGAATGATGTTTATTACATACCCGACTTATGTAGCAACATATTGAGCATCGTTCAGTTAACCGAAGAAGGGTAAGGTTTGGATAGCAAACGACCACTTGTGGTTATACGAGGAAGGAGATCGCTTGCTAATGAGAGTCTCGAGAAGTCCAAACCGTCTTTATAAGATCGAGCTTAGAATCGGAACTCCGGTATGTCTTTTAGCTTCCGTTAAAGACCAAGAATGGCTAGGCACGCTAGACTTGGTCATGTGTAGTTTTGAAACATTAACTAATATGAAGTCTAAAAATATGGTACGTGGTGATATTGAAACTTTACATGGTGAGCATGTTTGCAATGCATGTATGCTAGGCAAACATAGTAGAAACCCGTTTCCTAAAGCCACCATGTTCCGTGCCACGAGACCATTCGAGTTGGTTCACACCGATTTATGTGGACCAATCTCGCCTCCTACCTTAGGAGGAAACTGGTATTTTATGCTTCTTGTAGATGATCATACAAGATACATGTGGGTTTATACCATTAAAAATAAGAATGATGCTTTGGGTATTTTCAAAAAGTTTAAACAGGAAGTGGAATTAGAGCATTCGTTAAAAGTTAAAGCTCTAAGAAGTGATCGAGGTGGCGAGTTTCTCAACAAACTTTTCACCGAATATTGTGATCAAGAAGGAATAAAAAGAATGTTTACGGCTCCTTACTCTCCTCAACAAAACGGTGTAGTCGAAAGGCAAAACCGAACGGTCCTAAATGCAACAAGAAGTATGATGAAAGCTATGAACCTTCCACAAAATTTATGGGGAGAAACGGTGAGACACTCGGTTTACGTGTTGAATCGGGTACCAACTAAAGCATTGAAGACGGTAACCCCCTACGAAGCCTTGATGGGCCGAAAGCCCAACATAACACACTTACGAGTGTTTGGGTGTTTAACGTACATGAAGATACCCACCATCAACCTTCAAAAGTTATATGATCGGAGTATGGAGGTTGTACATCTTGGAACCGAACCGGGATCAAAAGCTTATAGGTTGTACGACCCGGCTCAAAACCGTATTTATGTGAGCCGGGATGTCTGTTTCGAAGAAAGTCAAAAGTTTGACTGGTCTCGACATACCGACTCGTTTCAAGTCGGAACCGGACCTGAATGGGTTGAATTTATAATCGAGCATGTCCAAGAAGAAGTTCAACAAGAAATTCCAGTTGAAAACGAGACCCAACAAACCTTAACGTGCCTGAATTTGAAGACCAACCGGAAGAAAATCTCGAACCTGAGCTGCGAAGAACTGGTCGTCAATCAGTCCCACCGAAAAGATTTGAAGATTATGTAATGTTGAGTGAAGGAGAATGTCTTCTCCTAGATGAAGAGCCAGCTACCTTTGAAGAGGCAAAGAGTTTAAAGAAATGGCGAGAAGCAATGAGATCCGAATTAGTCTCAATCGAATAAAACAATACGTGGGACTTATGTTACCTACCAGCGGGTCATAAGGCGATTGGTTTGAAGTGGGTGTTTAAAACCAAACGTGATGCAGACGGGTCAATAACAAAGTACAAAGCAAGATTAGTCGCGAAGGGGTACGTGCAAGAGCACGTGGTAGATTTTGATGAGGTTTTTGCCCCAGTGGCGAGAATGGAAACCGTACGCTTGATTTTAGCAATTGCAGCGAATTATGGTTGGTTCGTTTACCATTTGGACGTTAAATCGGCGTTCTTAAATGGCAAGTTGAAGGAAGAAGTGTACGTGAAGCAACCAGGCGGTTTTGAAGTTCCCGGGAAACACGGTATGGTTTATAAGTTACGAAAGGCTTTATACGGTCTTCGCCAAGTACCACGAGCTTGGAACGAAAAACTCGACAAAACGTTAAAAGGTTTGGATTTTATTCGATGTCCAAGAGAACCTGCGGTGTATAAGCGGAATACAAGAACCGACATTCTCATTGTTGGTGTATATGTCGATGATCTTATCGTGACTGGTTCGAGTCAAGCCGAGATTGAGAAATTCAAAAGTCAAATGAAGAATGAGTTCGAGATGCAAGATCTCGGAATGTTATCTTATTATTTGGGCATTGAAGTAACCCAAAAGAAGCATGAGATAAAGTTGAAACAAGAAGCTTATGCTAATAAAATTTTAATGAGTGTAGGTTTAAGCGAGTGCAACCAGACTCGATTTCCTATGGAACATCGGTTGCAAGTGACGAAAGATGAAGATGGAGAACCCGTTGATGCAACCGAATATCGAAGGATAATCAGTAGCTTAAGGTATTTGACACACACGAGGCCCGATTTGAGTTACTCAGTTGGAGTTGCTAGTAGGTTCATGCAAGAACCGAAACAATCTTATGTGCAGATTCTAAAGTATATATTAAGATACGTACAAGGCACGAGTGGATATGGTTTAACGTATGGATGCGGTAGTAGAGAGTTGGTTGGTTTTTGTGATAGTAGTTACGGTATGGATCAAACGGATGGACGAGGTACCACCGGAATGGCGTTTTATTATGGTGGTGCATTGATTTCATGGCTCTCACAAAAACAACAAACCGTAGCCTTGTCATCATGTGAATCTGAGTACATGGCAGCCACAACTGTGGCTTGTCAAGCTATATGGTTAAGGGGATTGTTAAGCGAGTTGACCGGGCATGAAGAAAAGGTGGTGACTTTACATGTGGATAATAGATCCGCTATTGATCTGATGAAGAATCCGGTGTTTCATGGAAGAAGTAAGCATATTAATATTAGATTTCACTTCATTCGTGAATGTATTGAACGTGATGAAGTTCAAGTTGAGCACATTAGTGGAGAGAAACAAAATGCGGATATTCTTACAAAAGCACTACCGAAGTTAAAGTTTGAAGAGATGAGGAAATTGCTCGGGATTGAAGATCTGAAAGGAACGAATCAAGATTAAGGGGGTGAATGATAATTATAATCCCAATTCGTTAAAGATAAACCGAGGGGTGGCTAGGTTGATCTCATGGGGAGGATAAGGAGGAGATCAAAATTCAAATATTTTATTATTTAAGTTTTATTTATTTGAATGTTTATGTTTATCTTTTTAGTTTTCTAGTTTTAGTCAAATTGTGTTTGTTATGTTTATAAATACCTTTTATGTTTTCATTATAAAAATAAGAATAAGAAGTTGAGAGGTTGAGTTTAAGAAAAAGGAGCAGTGCCTTCATTCCGAATTCATTATATATTATCACAATATAATATATATATAATATTCTTGATATAATTCTTTGTATCACGTACAACAAAACCCATCACGACGTTGACATCCGATTTTCCGTATACAAGTTTTCAAGTCACGACTTCTAATAAAAGTTGTAAATTTAATTGATTCTCCAACAAATCTCGACTAGAAATATCATATATTCAATTCGACTACACTTCTGGAAGTTTTCTAATTAATTTATTTCAAGTTTTTAAAAACTTTTAACTTGCTATAATTAACTGTTTAAAGACTATATGATATATAAATAAATTCAGGTCTAATGCAGGTAAACAAATTTGGTAATCCAGCCTATCTCCTAATATTATACATCTCAAATGCATCAAAATTTTTGAAAATTAATTTTTGTTAGGATCTTGACTTTCACACACATACACCTGAATAACTATAGAAGAATAGTAACATGAGAACACAAGGATTTATGTGGTTCGGTTATGGTGAGTAATCCACGTTCATAGGCTGCAACCAACATTTATTATTGCTATGCCTTCCATTACAAGTAGTCAAGTAAAAGAGAATGACTATGCATATAGAATTTACAGCTTAGAGAACAAAAAAACTTAGGCTAGCTCAAATAAAAGAGAATAAGGGCTGAGCCGCAAATGTACGTCCTTTAAGTCATTAATTTTGTTATGTTCTTTAAACCAAAGCCCAAACTAGAAAATTGGCCTTTACAACTTAACAAATTTCTCGTACGAAGTACACATCACATGTCACCATACCAAAGAATGTTTGGGTTTCAGCTTTTTCTGTCGTGTGCCGGTTCTATTTGTCACCCTAGGCTTTTACAAATATTAGATGATAATATATGTTATCTAAATCATACAAAAAATGGTATTTTGTGTTTGAAATATATATTCTTTCTCTCAAAAAAAGGAAGAAACAAGCCATTGATCAATGATTTGCCGTTAACTTTCACTAATTAAAACAAAGTAATTGGTTACCCTAACCGCAGTTAACCGTAATTTCTGGAAAGTATTGATGGAGAAACTATATATAAGCAAGCACTAGAGATTCTTAATCACACTTTAGCAATTTTTATAATATTTGTTCTTTATAAGGTATTTTTTGGTCATAGTGACGATAAAGCCGATCAATTCAATTGTCAAGGACCACCATAAGATATTGAATGAGCGATTAATTAAATGCTTAATGAATGTTTATAGCCTCATGTTTTTGAATTGTTGTTGGATAACAAAGAAATCACAAGAGATCTTTCTCTTGTGCTTTTGATTCTTGTCTATGGTAAAAGGCATATATCAAAATCAATCTATATGGTTTTTAACTAATGGTTAAACGTACCTCTTAGGTTTGGAGGAAAATAGTTTTGCTTTGTTACCGCCTTCGGTGAATTATTCTAAGGAAGAGTTGTGCTAACCCAATTAAGTAAAGGTGACAATATTAATCGCCTATATACTAATGAAGATGACTAAGATTGAAAGAGTTCCCTGTCTAATGATTTGTGGACACTAACAAGACAGATAATATAGTGGTCACAAACTCTTCACATAATAAAGTGGTCACACTCTAGATAACTCGTGGATGATCTAGACTCATGAAATAGGTACACGTTAGGTACCTATGCATGGCCCCATACTTTTGAGACGTAGTTGATTAATGCCTTACCGTGTTAATGTGATGACCATGTTCGTTGACCCGGGAAAGTATGTCACATAATCATAGACTATTTCATGTTATATTTATTCTCAAATTTTCTAGTTTTAAAACATAAGCAGAAGCATATGTTTATTTACATTTACAATGTGTGCAATTCAAAGTACGCATTAATATTTTAAAGTTGAGTAAAAGTTTATATCAACTGACCCGTTTATTTTATACCACATAAACAGGTTTACCCAAAATCATAATTGATCCAATTATGAGGCTCGTTCATTATTTGACCCGTTTATTTTATACCACATAAGCATGTAACATAAAACCATTAACAAAGGTCAAGTAAATACATATCATTAACACTAGGGGTGACCAATTCGCAATTCCCAACCAAAGAACCGGGAAACAAAACCGAACCGCTAGATCCAAACCGTATTATTGTATATTGGGTCTGGTTCCGGTTCTTAAATTTGGGTAAAAACGGTTTCTGATTCATTTCCGGTTAGAACCGACGGTTTCAGTTATAGAACCGCTAGAACCGGGTTAGGTTTAAACTTTGAAAATTATATTTATAATCCTATTTATTTAGTAGGCTTTCCAACTTCTAGGTACGAGCGACCATCCGCGTTCTCATTTTCCCGATTATATACAATCTCTTTACGATAATCATTTTCCACTGCCCTAAATGTGTTTTAAGATATAATTGTTTTCTGTAATAATTTGAGCTATTCTAATATATTTTCAACCCCCTCCAGTAAAATATAATATGTTGATATGATAATTAGGGTTGTCATAACATGTCGAACACGATACGATAAGACACAACACGATAGACACGATGACCAGTTGTGCTAAACACGAGCACGACACAATAACTAATCGTGTCATTTTTTCCAAACACGAACTTGTTTAGTAACAAGTTAACCTATTAAGACCTATCAAGAGACATGTATAAAGACACAATGAATAATACATGTGTAACAAAACCAAAACTTTCAAAACGATCATAACGTCTTAATTAATAGATAATTCATAACATAATTAAAACAAAAAAGTATATAAATCAATAACATACTAGAAACAAAAGACGACAAATGCATAACATACTTGAAACAAAAAGCATAGAAGGAAATCATAATATCCATAAACAATATAATATCGAGTTCGGACGGGCGCTAGTGAAATGTCGTTTGTAAGTATGTCTTTAAGTTTAAGATTTATGAGTGTACGTATATTTTTTTTAAATAAAAATCTATACAGGTTACTAACATATTAACAAGTATTTAATATATTAGGACACAAAATTAAACATGTCTTAAACAGGTCGACATGTTTAAGTCACGAAACCTGTTAAGCTCAAACATGAACATGTTAAAAAACGTGTCTTTTCTTGTGGTGTTAACAAGTCCGTGTCATAAATTGACAACCCTAATGATAATGTTTTATTTTATGGATTGTCGCTTATTTCTTGCACCTTCTAATAGTTTATATTTAGAAGTTTAACTGAAAACCAATTCTGGCAAGAACCGCTTACACAAGAACCGTTTAACTTGGTTCCGAACCGAACCCGAACCATTAAAATGTGGTCCAACTCCGGTTCTTATATTTAGCATTTAATGGATTTGGTTCAGTTCCATTTGGATCCGGTTCGGTTCGATTCGATTCGATTGTAAACCGTTACACAGCCCTAATTAACACGCATATTTATAAACTTAACCATCATTTTTGAAATGAGTAAAATACGCACTAGCGTTAGGTCAACGTTCAACACGTGTTGCTCACCTATGTACCCTTTGTGTTTGTTTAGGAATGGCCAAGCGTTTTACAAAAGTTAACAGAATAAATAGATGGTGTTAATATTCTAGCTTTAATAATAATAGAATAATAAAAAAAGGCAAATTTAAACTTTTAGAATAAAATGATTATTTGAGTTAAACTTCAAGTGCTAAAACCTTATTTAACTCTAAAAGTTTAGTTTTTTATATATATAATTAAATTAAAGGGAACAAAAAGTTCACCTTTATAACCTAGCCTAAATAGTTAAAATATTATAATTAAAAAGGTTCACCATTTCTATTCGGCGTTCTCGAGTCATCGAAGAAAAGTCATAACACGGTTTTGAAACATCTGATGTTTATAAATTTTGACTTTTCATTTGCTAAATTGACAATTTTATTATTCTGTTAAATGTTCATTTTAATTTAAATTTTGAACTTATATTACCAAAAGGAGAATGGCTGAGGGTTCGCAACTAAGACAATGTGTAGTGAGGCTTGGGCTCCGGCGATTTGAGGCGATGTTGGGTGCAAACACCCCCCCTACCGCGATAAGTGGGCGAAAAGGGGCAGGGTATTATTGTCACCGAGTATATATGAAAATAATAATTTAATAATAATGTTACCGTTGGGTAACGGATAAATAAAAAAAATAAATTAAAAACTTAATATAAATATCAAACCAATTAAACCATTTTCACCATATCATACACAAACTCAAATATAAAAATACCAATTATTTTCATCATTTCATACTTCTTCAAACTCAATGAGTTCCCCGGATTCCACGAATTCTACCGAGATTTGGGATCAATTAATCAACGAGAGTCGAAGAATTCATCAGATTCATCGACGAGTAGCGGAAGATCATTTAGAGGTCACGAACGCGGTTTGGGCCGTCGCCAATAGCATGGTGTCCGGCTCTGCTCCGTCTACGGCACCACGTAGACGGTCATATATCCTTCGGGATCGTAAGCAAGCGACCGATCGTTTGATGAAGGACTACTTCAACGACACACCTACATATAACGACGCTATGTTTCGACGTCGTTTTCGGATGTCCAAGCGTTTATTTTTGTGCATCGTTGGAGATATGGAGCGAGAGTATGAGTATTTTCAACAGAAACCCGACGCAAGAGGATATTTAGGATTCTCCGCCATCCAAAAGTGTACTTTGGCTCTACGCATCCTCGCATACGGCAACACGACCGATATCAATAACGAGCATTTAAAGATGGCTGAAAAAACAACGAGAGATGCGCTGGAGAATTTTTGCATCGGTAAAATTTAAATTGTTTGTATTAACTATTGTTTTTAATATAGAATTTTTTTAATAATTTATATGTATAGGAATAATACAATTATACTCTCGTCGTTATATGAGGATTCTTACTTCAAACGACCTGACTCGCATATACGATGTACACGAAAGCAAACATTCTTTTCCAGGCATGATCGGGAGTATAGATTGCATGCATTGGGAGTGGGCCAACGGTCCAACCGCATGGCGAGGTCAATACACTCGTGGTGACCATGGAGTGCCAACGGTTAATCTTCAAGCCATTTGTTCACACGGCCTCTGGATTTGGTCAGCCTACTTCGGCTCAGTCGGGTCCAACAACGACATAAAATTTCTCAACGCGTCACCCGTGCTAGGTATTACATCAGCCGTAGCATACCGGTCTTATCGTTTTATGCCAACGATACCTTCTATCGTCACACTATTTGGGAGATGGGAAATATCCAGAGTACTCGATCATCGCCAAGACGTTTCAAGACCCTATCGAAGAAAAAAGAGATTATTTTAAGAAGAAGCAAAGTCCGCGAGAAAGGATATCGAGAGGTGTTTCGGGGTTCTAAAAAACGTTGGCATTATGTGAAAAACTCATGTCGTGTATGGACGTTGGCAAAAATGAGCGATGCCATGTATACGTGTATCATATTGCATAATATGATTTTAGAAGACGAGGGAAACGCAATATGTCAACACTATATACCAGGTTGCGTTCCAGAACAGTTCCCTGAACCAACCTAAGACCAACGTACGTATAACATTCACCAGCTCACATCAAGTGATATACATAACCAACTGAAGGCGGATTTGGTTCAACACGTGTGAGATAATCGTCCCGTTGAGGAGGAGGAAGACGAGGAGGAGGACGAAGACGAGGACGGGAACGAAGACGAATATATTAGTTTTTTTATTTATATTTTTATATGTATTTTGTTGTGGTGTGTTTTTTTATTATAATTTATTTTTATTATTGGCGTGTTTTTTTTTAGTTTTATGTATTTTTTTGTATTTATTTTTTAATTTAATACATTTTTATTTAATTATTTAAATAAATTGGTTTTTATTTAATTAGTTTAATTATAAAATGAAAATAATAAAAAAAGATATTGTGGGCCCAACTTGTAGCCCCTACACCATTACACCCCAAAAACAAATTCTCATCCTTTGCTGACTAGGTGCCACGTGTCACAATTCGCCCACATTTGTAGCCCCTCCACTACACATAACCTAAAGGTAATTTCTTGAATAAGACAAGTTATACTTAAATTATTATTTTGATAAACTACAACAAGAAATATACAAACATAAATACAATGAAAAAATAAATCTCTTAAGTAACTTATACGCTTAGCATTTTATATGATAATTGAAATCAAATCCACTTATTTAAATGTCACCAATTAGTAAAGAAAGTAGGGCTTAGAACTCGTGCATTATGCCGGGTACGTGACATAGGAAAAAATACTTATAAATGTTTGAAAATGTTAGCGCTAGCTAAAACATAAATGAAAAGAAGAAATATGCGACGAAGCCATAAAGAAAGTCAACATGTGAATTTAATTACTTGAGGCTCAGATCTCCGTTACGACTGCAACATACGTTGCCATTCCAATTAACGGAGCGTCATCATAGCCTAACATAGTGTACAAACAATATAAGCAGACCAATTGTAACCACTAACGTATGACCAAGCCTCCATATAGTACAAACAAATAAAGTTCCTAAGAAGGGAATACTATAATTGCGAGTTAAGCAACATGTTTTGCGTAAACAACTGACAAAAAAACCGAACCAAACCGCCATACCACCTGAAGTCCCAAGAATGGCAATTAGATGTGCTTAGATCGGTTCAAACCATACACATAGAAAAAATAAATTAAAATGAATCAAATGTACAAAATGAATCCAGTCACAACTTTGAACACCATTCAAGCCATAAACACCCAAAAACGCCACTCAAATTATAACCCATTAGAGGCTCAGGTCTCCGACAATACAGGTTGCCTTTGCTCATGATAATGTCAATTAGCAACAATTGAATCTTCGTAATCACATCAAAGTTATATAAGCAATTGATATTGAAGAGGTATGTACCCGCCTCAACACCAAGCAAGGCGGATCAACCCACAAGATAAAGACATTATGAAGGCACAAAGCCAAAACCTATGCGCATGGCGCATACAAAACATGCTCAGGCATCATATGCCCAGGCACACATATGCTCGCGCATCACATATGCGCGCGGCGCATATCACATGCTCGTGCATATCACATCTGCGCATGAAATATCTGCGCGTGAGAATAAAGAGAAGACCCCGCGCATCCTCAGGGTGAGCGCATATCATACGTGCACATAATCAACCTCGTCCTTATCCAAATCAGGATTAGGGCAACCTTGATTGTGCACATCAGACAACCTTCCAGAAGGAATCTTTTTAAGGAGAAAGAATATGCTGATGTTGATAGCTGCCGAATGAAAGGTCGACAACTCAGCATGACACATGTGTTACCACGTGATTACAACCAACGAGAAAGCGCCAGGTGTCCCAGAGGACACGTGGCGCAGTGCGATTGGAGGAAGCCAACGAGGTTGAGCCCAACCGGTGGTAACCCTAGCACTATAAATACAGCATCAACTCCACTTTGATGACACATTCATACTCAATCATTGACAGTTACAAGCAGTGATCACACATTCAATCATATTGAATCACATTCATTCACAGTCAGTTACATACAATCACACAGTCTCATAACCAAAGGGTATTGAGCAATTAAGCAAATACTCTGGAGATTCTCTGACACATTATTATCTTCTCCACAAATATACTGATTCTCACGCCGGAGGGTTACCCCAAAGAGGACCCCTCTGTCCCTTTCTGAGGGGTAAGTAACGGCGCTGTTCATTTTGTAGGTGGAAGAACACTGATCCAGAAGAACCGTCGGTGAAATAGTATAATCACACCCGAGGAAAGTAGATCTGCTACCAGTGAGTAGATCCACGTTTCTTCATTGGCGCCATCCACTGTTACAAACGGCAATCAGATCTCATCAGATCTATAAAAAAAATCAATCACCATGGTTTCTGGAGTTCGTAACGTTGATCAAGCTCTGGAGGATATTGAACGTGAGGGTGTTAACGACGGACAGCAGGTTCTGAGGGTTCCGCGTGATTCTACGCGTACCACCAGCAACCGTCCCTTCGTCACAACCCCTCACGGCCAGACTGAAACTCCTCCAGACGATCTCACGTTACAAAATATGGCCGGCGCGAAGCTGAAAGGACCAATGGGTCCAGAAGATGAAGCAAATGATCCGAATGAATGGCTCATAAACGAGCAGCGGCGTCTGATTGAAAAGTACAACGAAATGGTCAAGCAGAAGAAGCTAGCCGACCAAACACAAAGGCAAGCTTTTGATAAGCAGACTACAAAGAGGCCGCGCGCGCCGGAAGAAGGACATTCTGTTCACACTGCACACACTGAGTTCAGTGATGAAGAAGTGCATAGCATGAGGAAGACACGGGATACTCATGCAGGAGGCTCACAGCTCCGCGCGCCTGTGAACATGGCGCCTGGAGCCAGAGCAGATCTGGATCTGCACATGCCGTACAGCCCACCGGTCAGAGGGCAAGTAGACGTAACCACGCCCTACAGACCAGCCATCCTGGTAAAACACTCAAAGTTTACTGCGCGTATCGCGCAGGCTCCCATCCAGCACAAGACAAAGATGCCAAGTGGTCTGGGCAAATATGATGGCACAACAGATCCAGATGACTTTTTGCAAGGTTTCTATAACACGGGAAACCTAGAGAGCTGGACGATGCCAACATGGTGTCATATGTTTGCTCGCTGCCTCACGGGCGCAGCGCGGGTATGGTTCGAGAGCTTGCCGACAGGGCAGATTGATGGGTTCGAGGAACTATTAGAAAAGTTCCAAGCCCACTTCGTACAGCAGCGCAGGCACACGCGCGATCCTGATGACATCATGCACTGCATACGCAGGAATGATGAAACGATTGAAGATTACATCACTCGTTTCAATCAGGAATCCCTGGCAATCGGGGGTATAACTGAGCAGCTCCTGCGCGTGGCCTTTATACAAGGCGCGCGCAGTGATCAACTCCGCAGGGCTCTCGTAAGCAAAGATGGTATGCCCACCACGTGGGCCAAGTTAATGGAGGCATCGCGAGTTTTCGCGAGAAATGAGAAACAGATTGCCCAAGATAGGGCAAGAGAAAGAGCGCATCAGGCAGAATCACCGCGCAGCAAAGAGAAGAGGGCCAAACAGAACTCTGTATGGTCCAGGTTGCAGCCAACAAGTTTTTCTTCCGCGGAAAAACAAGCGCAACCAACCTCACCACAGCCCCAAAAAGAAGTTCGTAATCGCGGGGAGGGTGACAAGAGGGAGGGCGGCAGAGATCCTAGCAGACCTCTGCCAAGAATATGGACGCCCCTCACTAAAACACCTTCACAGGTGTTAAGTACTGAGAATGTCCAATTCAAGCCCCCCAAGCAACTACACTACAAGGGACCGCAAAACAGTGGCAAATATTGTGAATTTCACAGGTCCCCGGGCCACAACACCGACGCATGCCATCATTTAAAGGATGCGATCGAGAAGGATGTAAAGTCAGGCAGGCTGGCTCACTTGGTAAAAAACCAAAGAATAGAAGATGAGCAACCGGAAGGAGCCTCTGCCAGCAAGAAATACAAAAGAATCTGTGTGGCTGAGGGGGGACGACAAGGGCAGACGTCAAAAAAGAGAAGCGCGCAAATCCACGGAGATTGGCGCGAGCAGCAAGTCATCTTCCCAAGAATCAGGGGAGGCCCTTCAATAAGCAGTCCTCTCGTCATCACCACACACATTGCTCATTACGAAGTGTCAAAGGTCCTGGTGGACACTGGAAGCGAATCTGACATTATGTATGAGCAGTGTTTCAGAAAGTTAGACCCGGCAGACCAAGCGCGGCTCGAAATTGTGAACGCACCAATCTGTGGTGTCTCAAATGAAATCATACATCCCCTAGGCCAGATTCAGTTTGAACTAACTATGGGGGATGATGAGCACAAGCGAGCCGAAGTTGTCAACTTCTTGGTCTTGCCCACCACGTCATGCCACAATATGATCCTGGGTAGGGGAACGATTGCTCAATTTAATGCTGTACCGTCGCCAGCGCACGGAGCATTGGGGTTCCCTACACCAACAGGCGTAACATTTGTTTACCGCGATCATTTGTGCGCAGTGACAAGCACGCCGCGGGAAGGGAGAATGAAACTTCCAATGGCTGACAATGCGCCAGAGAAGTGGATTTTAAACCCAAAATTCCCAGAGCAAACGATCACAATTGGCGCTACCATTTCAGACGACACGAGATTGAGAATGAAAAAGTTGCTCACAAAATACACGTCGGTTTTCGCGTGGCAACACTCCGATATGACAGGGGTCCCGCGAGACTTGGCGCAACATTCTCTTAACACGTTCAAGTCGGTGGAGCCAATTGCTCAGAAAAAGAGAATCATGGGGGATGAAAAGGCGAAGGCCATGAATGAGCAAGTGGAGGACCTGTTGCGCGCAAACATCATCCGCCCGATCCGATACCAGACATGGGTAGCCAATCCTGTGATGGTAAAGAAAAGCAACGGGTCATGGAGAATGTGTATTGACTTCAAGGACCTCAACAAAGCATGTCCGAAAGACTGTTACCCCCTCCCAAACATCGACGCAAAGGTGGACTCCGTTGCGCCATTCAAGCTCAAATGTTTCCTGGATGCCTACAAAGGCTATCACCAGATTCAAATGGCACCACAGGATGAAGACAAGACTGCCTTCAGAACCGACAAGGGTGTTTTTTGTTACACAAAAATGCCCTTTGGTTTAAAGAATGCGGGCGCAACCTATCAGAGACTTATGGATTCGGTTTTCAGTGAACAAATCGGAAGAAATCTAGAAGTCTACGTTGATGATTTGGTGATCAAGAGCAGGGAGGAGAGACAAATGCTCAAAGACATTGAGGAAACTCTTCAGCGCCTAACGGAGGTTAACATGAAGCTCAACCCGAGCAAATGTACTTTCGGCGCAGAAGAGGGGAAATTTCTTGGTGTAATGGTCACTAAGGATGGTTTCAAGGTGAACCCTGAAAAGGTGGAAGCCATCCTTGACATGCCTTCACCATCCACCATGAAAGAGGTTCAGAAGCTGAATGGTAGATTGGTGTCAATCAACAGGTTCCTAGCGAACCACGCCAGCAAATCTACTCCATTCGTTAACACCTTGAGGAACTGTTTGAAGAAGAGCCAATTCAAGTGGACGCCTGAGGCTGAGCAAGCTTTCACTGAGATAAAGGAATGTCTCATAAAGTTGCCAGCGCTCACAGCTCCACTTCCTGGCGAAACCCTTACATTGTACCTGTCAGCTGGAGACCGCGCGATCGGCGCAGTATTATTGGTGGATCGCAAGGGGATCCAAACGCCAATATACTATGTGAGTCGGGTGCTCACAGACCCTGAGACGCGCTATTCCATCATGGAAAAGTTAGTTTTGTCACTTACACACGCGTCGCGCAAGCTCCATAGATACTTCAATGGTCATCCTATTGAAGTTCTGACTGGTTACAACATCCAGCAAGTCTTGCGACGCCCCGCGCTCTCCGGAAGGCTGACAAAGTGGGCGCTGGAATTAGGTGAACACACGATCACTTATAAGCCCCGTCCAGCGATAAAGGGTCAAGTTTTGGCGGATTTCATCACGGAAATCCCAGAGGGAAAGATTGAAGAAGCTCAGCGCGAGGTAGACCCTCCGCGAGCAAATGATGAAGAAGATGTTTGGAGGCTATTCACTGATGGAGCCTCCAACAGCGAAGGCTCCGGCGCAGGCCTCAAACTGGTGGACCCTGATAATCATGAATATACTTATGCTATTAGGTTGGACTTCAAGAGTACCAACAATGAGGCTGAGTATGAAGCCCTGCTGGCTGGTCTGCGCATTGCGCGCAAGTTTGGAGTTAAAAGGCTAGAGGCCCATGTTGATTCTTACTTGGTAGCTGCTCAGGTCAACGGCCTATATGACGCCAAGGAGAACACAATGCCTCTATATCTAGAGCAGGCAAAAAAGTTCGTTGAGCAGTTTGACTTCTTCAGAATCATACACATCTCGCGCAGCGAAAACAAGTCCGCTGACGCGTTGAGTAAGATGGCATCAACTAATTTTGATCACTTTGGCAAAGATGTCAGGGTGGAAATGATGAGCAACCCGTCAGTACAAACGCAATCGGTCCTTGTAATTCATACAACCCCTTCATCCTGGATAACTCCAATAACGGAATTCCTGAAGGAGGGGACGTTACCGGATGATCGCGCACAGGCGAGAAAGATAAGACACAAGGCGCAGAACTATGAACTACTTGATGGTACATTATATCGGCGCTCTTATCTTGGACCGCTCATGAAATGCCTGGATGCTGAAGAAGCAAGCTATGTGATTAGGGAGATTCATGAAGGAATCTGTGGAATACACGCTGGTCCGCGCATGGTGGTTGCCAAGGCAATGAGCTCAGGCTACTATTGGCCAGGCATGTACTTGGATGCGCTAAAAGAAATCCAAAAATGCAAGGCATGTCAGAGCTACGCGCCAAACACCATGCGTCCAAAGAACAACTTGATTCCAGTGACCTCCGCATGGCCTTTCCACAAATGGGCCATTGATATTGTGGGGCCCCTGCCGCAAGCGCAAGGGCGGGTGAAATTTTTGGTAGTGGCGATAGACTATTTCACAAAATGGGTTGAGGCCAAGCCACTAGCAAAAATCACAGCTGAGGCGATGAAGCAATTTATCTGGAGCCACATCATTTGCCGTTTTGGACTTCCTATGGAAATTGTGAGCGACAATGGAAAACAATTCACTACCAGTGAGTAGATCCACGTTTCTTCAGATATATCTCAAAAGGTCAGATCTCCAAGAATCATCATAATATCTAAAACTACAATAAAACTATACAACAGAGAAAATAGATAGAAGATGCCACACGTTGCAAATCCGTCTGCTATCACAGACTACCCAAGAGTCGTTGGCGATAGGAAGTTAACACCCTCTATTTCTTTAGTGTATTTATAGAAGTCACCTCATATAAAAGTTGCAACAACTATTGTATATATAAAATTGATAGTGAGTAAATAACTTGTAAGGGTGTAATCAAAATGTAATGATTGGAAATGAGCTCAAGTAATCCTAATTTGTAATTGAGTGTGTGCGTATAATTTGTGCTGAAACTGCTTATGAAATTATACGTGTAAGTGTGTAAGTGTATAAGTAGTATGCGAATTATATTTCCTTTGTGAAAAGAGCATGATTACAAATTAATAATCTTGTGTGTAGACTTATTTGATTGTGTTTTGAGTACGGAGTATATATAGGTAGGGTAGTAAAAAGATCTAAATACCCATAAAAGATCATCCGCGGGTCATTTAGGACTTCCTCAGAAGTCACCTGCATAACTTAAGCCAGAGGAAGATTAAAGAAAAACTCCAAAAGACTATCCGCGGGTTACTCAAGACTCCCTCGGAGGTCATCCGCAAGATATTCCCGTCACACGCGAGATGACAGAAGAGTGACGTCAGTAAATCAGTTGTAACCAACTTTCATCTAGAAGATTTACGCGAAGATTCTTTTTTGAAAAGTACGTGATGCAACAGCCAATGAAGGGAGGACAACTGGCAAGGTTGTTATAACCGTGCATAATTCCAGTTGTCTCGTCCTATCATGTGCAGACACGTGTCCAAGTTGTTATATAAAGCATCTTCTAGAAGAGGACAACTGTACCAATAGTATTCCCCTAACCACCGGCTATAAATACCCTTTCCATCATCATGAGGTATTCATTCACACTTCACATATTACATCAATCACTTAAAGTACTCTCTCAAAAAATTGTACTTATTCTCACATCGAATGGTGGTTATGGGAAGACCCCCACTCTTGTCCTTCCCTTAACGAGCTCATGGTGTTCTGTTTTGCAGGTTTTCGTCACCAGACTTGTTAAACTGTTGCTCATACTGCTGAGTTACTTGTTGTTTGACCCATATTCTATGGAACCATCGATAAGCCTATCTAGGTTTAGATCTGTGCTTCTTCATTGGTGTCATTCGTGTTTTTGCTAGAACTTCATTTTTTTTTCTGATTGTTTGGGTGGTAGGAGTCAATCTCAACAAGGACCGATGGAAACTCCAGTGGTAACAAAGCGTCTTGCCGGACTTGTGGCACCTACGGGTCCAACTCCTGGTGATCTGGGACGTGTGACAACTGAGACTCGTAGGATTCATCATAATCCAGATCTGGACGACAGATATGGCAATTCTCCTCCGGCGAGATCTCATCGTCAAGTCCTCAGATCTGAGAAATTCCAGTCTCCAGAAGAATGGTTGTAGTTGCAACAAGAAAAAGTTATTGCTGAGTACGAACATATACTGCGGGAGGAAAGGGTCCGTGCAAAGACTCTAACGTATGAGGATGTTTTGTCGAGGTCTCCATCTCCTTCTTCAACTGTACGTCGCAGTCGGATGCGGGAGAGTGTTAGGACCGATGTGTATTCTGAGGACGAAGTTGGGGAAGGAAGTCGAGACAGAGGTCGTCCAGTTGTGCAGAAATATTCTTCCCGCAGAACTGAGTATGATCAGAGTCATGCTTCGATAATTCGAAGAGATCCTACATAACGTCATAATGAGGCTAGTTACTTTAGCGATGACAGTTAGATTTATGGAAGGGAGAAGACTAGTCGCCCGCGTGTGATTGTCAGGCATATGGAGTATTGTACCAATGCGAAAGAAGATTTTACAAAGCCTTATCGTCCCGCAGCATTTGCGGAGAAGTCAAAATTTATCCCGCGCATTGCTACAGCTCCGTTCCCTGTTAATGTAAAAATGCCTATCAACTTGGGGAAGTACAACGGTGTGACGGACTCTAGTGATCATTTGCTCAATTTCACTGCGGTAGGGGGGGGGGGGGGTCAGTGGTTGGACTTTACCCTATTGTGTCACATGTTTGCCTTAACATTGACGTAGATTGTTGGTAATTTCGGACCTCATTTAGTAGTGGTTTAGTGAGGTACGGATACAATATTGATGAAATTTTATTTATCATTATTTATATCCTATGAATCTATAAGATATGTTATTACGTATTTATTAAATTTAACTTCTTTATTATATTTTTTAACCACCTGTATATTACACGGGCCATATCAATTTATATGTGTGCATAACTTGATTGCAGGTTTAAATTCATCAAAAGAGGAGATCTACATGTAACCTACGTAAAATACGTTCATTGGTCATTGGTATGTATTATATGTGGCTCTGAGGAAAATATCCCAAAGCCTACTCCCATACGTCGTCATATATGGCACAAAGCCAAGTTGGGGAGACGTATAATACACGGAACCGACTATTACATGCCAATTGATTCTTTATTGTGTGTTGTTTTCAGTTTTGGATTTTCTTGTTCGGGTATTATTGGTGTTATCTCACTTAACTTTTGTGACATTCGTCAAATTCGGGTCTCGTTTGTTTTCGTTTTGTTATCGTTTAATATGTAAACCAACCTGTTTTGTAAATCGCAACTTATGATATAATCAAAATGATGGATTTTATGTTACAATATTGTTTTACACTAGTTGGGTCTTGAAAACATTTTTTCGGTCCTTAAAACGCGTTAAAATCACTTAAAACGAACTACAGGGGCCAAATTTGCCAATTTTGAAAGTTTGAAAAATCCTCCAGCCCACCCCATCGCGCTACACGATGGGGGAACCACCATATGGTCGCGTGGCGCGACGGGAGACCAGACAGCAGCTGCAAACATGTTTTCTTGTTTATTTTATTGTCCAAAAAATCCGAGTTTTAACCAATAAACCACCTGTTTAACCCATTTAATCACTTCCTATAAATACCCAACCCTTTACATATTAATCCCTACTCATAAACTCATTCCTCACTCAAATTCAAAGATCATTCAAGGTTATTTTCATGTTTATGTCAAGTTTGACTTTCAAAGTTAAACTGAGCTAGTTTTGCAATTTTAATTAGTTTACTTAGTCCAAATTAATACTTGAAGCATATGGCACAACATATATATATATACACCCCTTGTTACCTTTGGTGGTCACTTTTACGGCCTCAGTCGGTTAAGTTTCGGGCCTCGTAAGGCAAGGCTACATGGAGGACTTCGTGTCCTTGATATATATATATATATATATATATATATATATATATATATAACTATATAACTTGTTTATACATACTAACCATGTTTAACTTCTGCTCATTTTAGTTTGTACGTCATTTTCATAAGTTCCATGGTTATGGGTTTGAAGAGTCTAGCCTCGGTTTAACTGTAAATAGCTTTAAACCGTAAACCAAACTTTGTTTACTAGTTTTGTTAAATAATTGTTTAAACATGCTTTATGTTAGATTTAAGTTTCTAAAATCATGTTTATAAGTTCTATGGTTATGAGTTTGTAGAATCTAACCTCGGTCTTAACCCCAAACTAGATCCGAACCGAAAACCGAACTTTCGTTTAAAGACTTTATTGTTAACTTTTTGGTTGTAAAACTTAAGTATCAACATTTATAAGTTATTATACAAGTTCGTTGATATTTGGGTTATTTTGGGCATGTGAAAACCATCTATGAACTTATTGTGAGATGGAAACCGAACCAAACCGAACTAAACCGATTTTCACTCGCTTAAGACACACAAGTGTGTTTTTAGCTATCAAGACTTGTATATTTCTTTATAATTACTTTACAAACTGATTTTAAATAATTTATTAAAATACTTGGATTTGAATCCAACTTGATTTTATAACAAAGTTGGACCGACAAAACCGAACACACGCTTAACGTGCGTTGTTAGTTCTAAAACAATAGAACTACATACTTGGTTAAGTGTTATTATATTTTTATGAGTTATTTCATAACATTTAATATTTTGGAAAGTTGAATTTGGGTTGACCAATTATCAAGACCTGAACCAACAACCTGAACACTCGTTAAAACCCGTTTTAGCATCTTTATTATAAAGGGACTTACATTCTTGCATTTTTACCCACCTTATTACTTAACATAGGTTGAGTAAATATTAAGGTTAGATACTTCAACCCGGTTTCGAGCAAACTTACATTTTTAAAGGGTTATTATTATAATTTCTTAGATGGTTATATTTTAAACCTTAAACTTTAATTGTTTACATTTCCAATCTTTTATTTTAAAGCTTTCCTAAAACAACATTTCTAATTCAAGGCTTCTCCTTTTATTTAGGCTTTGCTCGTTAGACTCGTCCTTTCGTTTTCCCGTCTTTTACTGACAAGTTTATACTTGAACGTGAGTACTTTCATACCCCGTTTTCCATCTTTCGTTTTGTGGGTGATATTGCATATTTATTCAAACTAAATGCTTTATACTTGAGTCTTAAACCACAAACATTATTGTATTGCTCGATTTGGTGTTCTATGCTTACATGCTTATATGCTAATGTGTTTACCGCTTTTGGAGGGTTGATTCATAAATCCGTGAGCTATCTGGTATTCTCTTATAGCACGGTGCCGTTAATGTATTCTTATTAACGACCTCATGAAATCCGAATCTACTTGGTATTCTCGTATATACGATGCCGCTAATATATTCTTATTAGTGACCTCATTTTTATCCAAATTATTGCTTTTATTTATTGTTTCGTATAAAAGTTGTGGTATTTCTTATTATATACATATTTGTTCAAAACTATGAATTGCTCACCAACCTTTGTGTTGATAAACTTTATTTTATGCAATGTTACAGGTTTGACGTTAGGTTGATTATGGAGTTTGGAGAAAACGTAACGAAGACCGTTAGGATATTAGCAAATCGAACAATATATTTATTTGCTATATTTTGTTATAATTATCTATGAATATTGTTATTTGACTTTTTGATGTTGTGAAATTAAACAAGTTGTTAAATATGTCGCTTTAAATAGTGTCATGCGCTTATGGGCAATCCGTCGCATCCCGGCATGTTCCGCCGCCTTTGGTCGGGGTGTGCCAACTTTTATGCTAATTATATATATATATAAAAGAGAAGTTTGGTGCCGCTAACCAAGTGGCGGCACCAAACTTGTCCCAACCGTTTTGATTTTCATTTTTAGTATTGGTAGCATAGCGAACGTAACGAGAACCGAGCTAACGTCAATTTTTGTTTACGTAACGGAAACATACTGAATTCGTGTAAACCCACTGCATCAACGTCCGGGACTGACAATGCTAGGGTTCTGATGCCATTTGGTTTTTTTGTTTTAGTTTAGGTACCGTAATGAACAAGAAAGAACCGACCAAGTTCGCGTAAAGTCAGTGCCTTTTGTTTTAGTTCAAGTACCAACGTAACGAAAACGACCAACTGCCATTTTTGTTTTAGTTTGGGTATCGTAAGAGACCGACTGAATTCACGTCGACTTATCATCTCAACGCTCGAGACCGACAACGCTTGATTTTAACCCCATCCAGATTTTACCGACCTGCCCGGCGCAACGCGCTGGGTAAATTCTATAAATCACAAGTGGACGGTTGATCGTAACTCTCAAGTCCTTGAAGGGTTCTAACTTCTAACCCAAATGTTTTGAGGTCACTTTTGTGAACATGTGTGAAATCTGTGGTTTGTTAAGCATTTTTAAATTACAGTTTTTGGATAGCATTTATGATGTATATGTGATATATTTAATACAAAGATTTGAATTGTAAGACCTATTTTTCCACACTAAATGTTTTAAACATGGTCATTGATTTGGGGTTAGAACACATTAACTAAAACTTTTAATGAAGTCCGGTTGCAATCAAAGTTTGTGTGTATTTGGCAACCCATATTTTTTATTTTGGCTGACTTTGACTAATGAACCAATCCTCAGCACTTCAAAACTTTTCATTTTATAATACACCTAAATACTCATGCAATTATATTATCATACCACAAGGCTTTAAAATATCTCTGTTTAATCTTAAAATTCAAATACCGTGTATATTTTAATAAAAGTTTACCAATGACGGTGTAGTATACCGTAAACGGGTCAATTTTTTCTTTCCTTTATGTCATCTTTCATTATTTTTTTTGGACGGCTTTATTGCAACGGGTTAATATGAATTACAAAACGCTTATCACCCGTACAGAAAAGAAGCTTCTTAAAAGTTAGAAGGTCCACCCCCCTCCCTCCAGGTATAAATTTACTCGTTTTTATCAGAAAATTTTTATATTTGATGTAATTTTTTTTCCAAGCTTCACCTCTACACCCGCATACAACTCACTGTACCCAAGTTCACAACCGAGAATAGTTGTGCTCTCGTTTGTTGAAATCGAACTGAGACCTCGAAAAAATTTCCAAATAATTCTTATCAAATACATGGTTCGAACCCAATTGTTCGAAGCCGATGCATTGCATTACCTTACACCAAACCTGCTAGCATTTATCAATATTGAATTAAACTAAAGTTGTTGAATATTTTGTCATGTATTAAAAACCTCCGTCCAAAAGTCAACCCACCACCCCCTTTAACACCCAATTAATTCTTATTCTTGTCTTCCTTCCAACTAAACCCATTCATTCACTCATGGGCAACTCGGCCGGCAAACTCACCGTCTGTTTCACCGGAACCACCCACCGGAAAAACATAACCATTACCATCTCCACCCCATTAGACGACCTGGGTCACTCTTTCTGCTACGTCCGACCAGACCACCAAACACCCACCTCCAAACTCCACTCAGCTGACGACGCAACAACGTTCCGGTCAATCTCCGGTGCATCAGTCTCCGCCAACACATCCACTCCATTATCCACATCATTCCTTGATGTTTACTCTTATAATATTAACGATAAAAGCTCCACTTTTGAAAGCTCTACGTCTTTTGCTTCAATCCCACTTCAACCTTTGCCCAGAAGTTTGATCAATTCGGGTCCTTTGAGTTCGGGTTCGGGTCTGTATTCGGGTCCGATTGAACGCGGGTTTTTATCCGGCCCGATGGAGCGGGGTTTTCAATCGGGTCCTGTTAGTTATGATGATCAGTTCCAAAGAAGCTATTCGCATGGATTTGGTTTTAAACAAAGATCAAGGAAACCAAATTTGATTCGGGTTATTAAAAAGGCGGTTTCGAAGACATTTGGGCAAAATTCGGTTGCTCCGGTTAGTAAATATGTGACTAGTTTGAAGGATCAGGATTGGGTTGTTGGTGGTTTGGAGAGAAAGAATGAATTGAGTAGTGAAGGTAGTTTGTTTGATGATGGTGATGGTGATGGTGATGGTGATGGTGAGTGTTTGAGTCAGAGTCGGGATCTTCAATGGGCGCAAGGGAAAGCGGGGGAAGATCGGGTACACGTGGTGGTGTCGGAGGAGCACGGGTGGGTTTTCGTTGGGATTTATGATGGGTTTAACGGTCCAGATGCGCCTGATTTTCTGTTGGGTAATTTGTATGCAAATGTGCATAAGGAACTGAAAGGTTTATTATGGGATGATCAAGTCGATTCATCGGATTCTAACCCTCAGAAGCAGTCGTTAGAAGTTGACGAATTGAATATCAGTGATCAAAATAAAAGGAGCCAGTTACTGAGACAATTTAATCAGAATGAAAGTTTCCCGAGTGCAAATGAGGATTTGGACACGAATTCACGGAAAATAAGGAGCAAGATTAGAAATAAGAGGAGATGGAAGTGTGAATTTTACCGGGAAAGATTGGAACTTGATCGAATTTCACGAGAATATGTGAATAGTAATGGGTCGAAAGCGATTAATCATTCGGATGTATTGAAAGCTTTGTCTCGAGGGCTTATGAAAACAGAGGAGGCGTATTTGGATATTGCAGACCGGATGCTTGTTGAAAATCCTGAGCTCGCTTTGATGGGCTCATGTGTTCTTGTTATGTTAATGAAAGGAGAAGATGTTTACGTGATGAATGTTGGTGATAGTCGAACGGTATTGGCCCAGAAACCTGAGCCGGATATCTGGAGACAAGATCTAGAGAAGATAAACGAAGAAACGTGGTATGATCTCGAGGTTTTTGATGCTGATATTGCTACCATGGATCCTAAATTAAGTGCTTGTCAACTTACAATGGATCATAGTACCTCCATTGAAGAGGTAGAATCAAATAATATAATTTCGGTTCGAATTTCTATTAGCCTTCTGATCGTTTTCTCAACTTAAAATTAATCTAATTGTTACAGGAAGTTCGAAGAATAAAGAGTGAGCACCCTGATGATGACTGTGCTGTGATGAATGACCGTGTTAAAGGCTCGTTAAAGGTTACTCGAGCTTTTGGTGCTGGTTTTCTTAAACAAGTAATTGAAAAACATTTGTTCATTTTAAATAAATCATAGCAAAAACTATTGCCTAAATCCAAACATGTGTGTAAAAACGATTCCGCTTAACTTGATTTTTGATAATAAGATACTAAAATCTTATGCTTTGTTTTTCACGTGTTGCAGCCAAAATGGAACAATGCATTACTAGAAATGTTTAGAATAGATTATGTTGGAAATGCTCCATACATAAACTGTCTACCATACCTTCACCATCACAGACTGGGCCCACGAGATCGATTCTTGATATTATCATCAGACGGTCTTTATCAGTATTTCACAAACGAGGAAGCTGTTTCTGAAGTCGAGGATTTTATTCAATGGTCACCCGAAGGCGATCCAGCTCAGCATTTAGTAGAAGAAGTTCTGCTTCGTGCAGCAAAGAAAGCTGGTAATAATCCTTTCTTATATTATTTTCACATTAGTTTAAACACGTTTATTTATATCTGATTTCATGTTTTTACAGGTATGGATTTTCACGAGTTATTGGAAATACCACAAGGGGATCGAAGGCGTTATCATGATGATGTTACAATAATTGTGATCTCACTAGAGGGGCGGATATGGAGATCGTGCGTGTAATTGACACGCGCTGTAAACATATAAATCGATTAATAAAACAGTTTTGTTACATGAAAATAGCTAGATAGAGTGCACCGAGGCCAAATTGTGATTATGTTTTGTAAATGTGTAAAAACTTTGTTCCATGTAATATCTAACTGTCATACCAGAATTGCAAATATTCAAATCAATTACTTTTGTTACAACAAGTTGTACGTATAATACATCCTTACCAATGCGAATAATCATAGATTGTAGGCAAATTACGGAATTTTAAAATTGAAAGAAATAGCATGTGACGGTATTTGTAAAAAAAGGGGAACTTTCATGGGGTGTGCCAATGTTATGAATTTTTTTAAATTTATTAGTTGCGTCTAGATGCCGAT
The DNA here is from genome assembly GCF_021521415.1 of Bidens hawaiensis. Lineage (NCBI taxonomy): Eukaryota > Viridiplantae > Streptophyta > Magnoliopsida > Asterales > Asteraceae > Bidens > Bidens hawaiensis. Next base: position 144,917 of record NW_027505630.1, read on the forward strand.
TAATCCTTGGTTAATCGCTAGTCGTTACTCCAACGACTAGTCGCTAATTAATCGCTATTTGGTCAAAACTGATCGAAACTGAAAATTATATATGTTAAATTTGGTATATATATGCATATTTGAAAATTTACGTATAAATTCATATAAAAATAATCTCGATTAATTTTAGTCTCTAGTCTCTACCTTATAGACATATTAGCACCTAACAAGTTCTACAACACTGGTCCTAATTAATGTCTATTAATTATTTTTCAAGATTATCTTGAAGTGCATGATGATAATGAAGAAAAAAGTTACTAAATAATAAAGTTTTATAATCGTATATACTTTTTACTAATGAAACGTGTAATTCTTATCACCATTATAAATCAACGGTGGAATTAGCAGGAGTTTGGGGTCTATTACCCTCCGGTGAGTCAGGTTTTATAATTTGGATGAAATATTCTCCATATATGATATTGTTTTTACTTGTAACTTTTTTCTATCTAAAAATCCATTATGGCTATTTACCATTTTAAAATTTATAAATATTAATCAAATAAAAACAATGTATTTGTCTAAGAATATTAAATCAAAAGACGTAGGTTCCAGTCAAATTACTAGAACGTGATGGATCAATGATAACGTGTTTCTATTGTCAAGATTTTGAAAATATTTGATGAAATAAATCAAATGGCCACTTAATGAGTCACCACTTTGATTTGGTCAAACAAGCCGTGTGGCTAAGGGATGTTTACATGTCTAATAAAAGACCTAGAAGTAGATTGTTTTACTTTGACCTAAGTTTAGTTCGGTTGTTGACAGTAAATGTATCCTTTAATATCATTAAATGAGTTTGTATATAAGGTGACTCTACGTTAGCCATGGCGCTATGGTCCGATGCCAACTTGTCATCCGATGATTGGTCGTCGTTGTCAAAATGATGAGGTGGATTCTTGTGGACCATTTCCACTTCATCTTTATTAATGTTGACAACATGCATGTGTGGTATGTTGAGGCTCACAACTCTTTCTAAAGTGTCATTGATATTGACCAACAAATAATGCACAAACATTAACACGTTTAAGAGTTGGAACAATTGGTCCAAAGCCAAAAACCAAACTGAACCAGTTCACTCATGCATTAAAGATCTAATGTTCGGGTTTCTGTCGGGTTAAGATCGAGGACAATGTTGTTACTAATGTTGTTAAATGAAGGGGTTACAATTTAGAAAACAAAATTTCTCTATGCCTTGTATATGACCGAACTATAAATATGACATCTATCAATCAAAAGGATGAAATTTGTAACAAACATTGAATCTAAATGACGTATAGTGTTATTATTGAAATTGTTAAATAGGTAATTTTATGTTTAAGAATGAGATTATAATTTGTGTCTTAAGTTAAATAGGTTAAAGAAAAACCTAAATTAGGTGCAAGTACGACCTTTTTAATTTAAAAGTAGTTTTCTACTTATTTTAATTTTATTGTAAATTCAAACATCCATTAAAATCATGCCAAGCACCCCTGTGCCTTGGGTTGCAAGAGTGACATGGTGCACACATGAGAATTGAGATTTGTTTAACCTTTACATGGGCGGATCTAGTGTTTGGTCAGGAGGAGCGTAGACACCCACTCAAATCTCTAGTTTATGTTATAAATTAACTTCAATATATATATATTAAGCACAACGAACCCATGTGCCCCATCGTTATTATTTTCAGTGCCCAACCCCAACCTTTTATGCTCAACTTTCCAAGCCTAAATTTTATTTGTTTTGAAAATTGACAAGTCCAAACTGTTTAATTGTCTAACTACATCATAAATTGAAATTTTTGAATTTACAAGTTATACGAGAGTGAGAGATGAAAAAGTTTTCAAATCTGATCAGGTATATGTCGTTTATATTATTTTTTTGTGATTTTGATTTTTTTTTATTTTGAAATACGTGTTACGCTCATCAATAGTTTACATATTTTATCTTAATTTTCGTTGGTTTCGTTTTGATTTGATTGTTTACGTGTTTCTTGAAATTCAAAAGGCATGAGATTTTTGTTGTCATTTGAGGAACGATGATTTGGGTTCTAGGTTTCTAAAACATTCTAGTTAATTTAGAGTTTAATATGACTGTTATAATATCATCTTTTAATGGTTAAAAATTTTACACTATTTAAATGATAAAGTAAAAAAACACTTGCAGGTGTTATGAATGAGACTATAAATTATAAATCACGTAAAGGGCAATTGTAATATATATTTTGTTTAATGGAATTTGTTGCTTAAATTTGTACACATAGTTTGTTTAATGTAACCTTTATACCCGCCCCATTTTGGTTTGACCTGTTTAGTTTGACAAGAACTATTCTAGGTTAATCGTTTTTAACACTCACTGGCTAAAATTTCTAGATCCGTCACTGAATTTTTACATGGTGCTCCCAACTTTTACGGATGTTGCTATTAATACTAGAGGTAGTTACCTAGACACAAATACCCTTTCCCACAAAATTCACGTATTTAGATGTTTTATGAATGTGTATTTTTAGAATTATACGCTATTTACAATAATTCTTTTTTTCATAATAAAGAATGAAAACGTTTAATAATGTACTTTTCATGTCTAAAGTGAACAATTACAGCTTTTAATCCTTTTATACCATGATGTTTTTTATGTTTGGTATGAATCATGAGTTCGACATCTGATATATGTAATCTTCTTAATTATTCGACATTAAACTTAGAATTAAATGTTTCGTTTTTATATGTTGCTAAAGACAGGTAGACGTGAGAAGATCAAAAAATGAAGGAACCAGGGTTGAGATATTTTGTTTTGTTTCTAATTTAAATACTAACAAAATACAAATATTGAATGACTAAAAAGTTCCATACACTTTACACATGAACACTACAAATTCCATATAATAAAATTAACTATCATACTACCTTCTTAAACAAAGATTAATCAGGACAAAAAAAACATCTTTTAATTTTAATTACTGTAAAAAGGTGGTGTGTGATAAATACGTGATTCCTCTTAACAAGGTATTCGGTTTACATTTTGCTTGTACTAATTTCTTATCATAAACTTTTGAAAGTTATTTGCTCATCACAAATTGTGATTTACCTGATCGTATTGGTTAATGGTATCAACGGGGTCCCATGAGTTTCTGATAATATATTTTCATGTTAAGAAAAAAATAAGATGAATAAACTGTCATGGTTGATAAACATTTGTTTTGATTTAATATGCCCTGGGTGCTAAAAACATGCAAAAGAGTGGGAGCTAAATCAAACAAAATCAATCATGCTGATTTCATATGGATATGAAAAAGGGAAGGAACAAGTAGGACTAAACTGTTTGATTTGGTTGGTTTGAAGATCTAAATATTAAATTCAATTGAAAGTTGAAATCTTTTAGTCAATAGTTGTAATAATAATCAGTTGACTTCAAGTCAACAATGGTTAAAATATAATTAGAACAACAACAAAATACACAATTATAGTCCCTGCATTTTCTCTCACAACTTGATAGCTGGGTCAATTTTGGGGTTCAAAGTAGTTTTAGTTAACAATTTTCTAGCATTGTTTAACAAATAACCATTTAAAAAATCCTTGACAATTTATATATTGAAAAATACCTTTTCTAAAACTTCATAAAATTATTGAAAGCTATAATATATCAACTTGTCGGGTGGTTTATACTAAACCGTTTAATGAGCATGTATTTTGCCATGGACA